>NW_022436954.1:21696992-21701882 GCF_009761245.1 Sapajus apella
ATTTAATTACATATATTATATAAATATAAATTTATATATAATATATATTATACATATTCATATATTTAATATAAATATATATTTATATATTATATAATATATATTAAAGATATATATTATATATAATCATATGTAGAAATATTTGGGGTAATATATATAACATATACATTAAATATATATTATATATAATATAAATTTATATTCATATAAATTTAGGAATAAATAAATTTATTTAAATATAGTATATATTTAATATATATATAAAATAATATATATTAAATAAATTTATATATAATATAAGTTTATATTATATATATTTAATATATATATTACCCCAAATATTTCTACATACAATTTTCAAGAAAAAAGATATTTTCCCAGATAATTGTAATAATATTTTTATACCTAACAAAAATTAATAATTTCTGAATGTCACCTAATACTCTGTCTACATGCAAATCCTGATCATTATCTCCTTAAGATATTTTACCATTGTCTTGTTTAACTTGAGGTTCAGTAATCATCTTCATATTGCTGTTAGTTATCTCCTGATGTTATTAATCTAAAATAGTCTGTCTTTTTTATTTTATTAATAACAGTGGCATTTTAGAAATCACATTAGTTGTGTTTCATCTTTTACATTTATTTCACTATTTTTTCTTGGTATTATTTAACTGGTCACTCTGTCCTCTGTATATCCTGTAAGTTGGAAGTTAGACCCATTATCTGAGTAAATTCAATTTAAACATGTGGAACATTTGGGTGGGTTCCAAGTCTTTGCTATTGCAAACAGTGCTGCAATGAACATACATGTGTATGTGTCCTTATAATAGAATGATTTATAATCCTTTGGCAATATACCCAGTAATGGGATTGCTGGATCAAATGGAATTTTTATTTCTAGGTCCTTGGGTCAGGGAAAATGTGGCATATATACACCATGGAATACTATGCAGCCATAAAAAATGATGAATTTGTGTCCTTTGTAGGGACATGGATGAACCTGGAAACCATCATTCTCAGCAAACTGATACAAGAACAGAAAATCAGACACTGCGTGTTCTCACTCATAGGTCGGTGTTAAACAATGACAACACATGAACACAGGGAGGGGAGCATCACACACTGGGGTCTGTCGGGGGGAACTAGGGGAGAGAGAGAGGGAGGTGGGGAGTTGGGGTGGGATAACATGGGGAGAAATGTCAGATAAAGGTGATGGGGAGGAAGGCAGCAAACCACATTGCCATGTATGTACCTATGCAGCAATCTTGCATGTTCTTCACATGTACCCCCAAACTTAAAATGTGATAAAATATATATTAACAAAAAACATGTGAAACAAGTATTTGTCAACCCTTTTAAAGAGAGATTTTATTTTTCTCTTGTAAATAATATGGATAAAATCAGCATATCCTCACATCTGCTCTGAACTTGTATGCACAGACTCATAATATCACATAGTATGATAACTTCAGTGTACTCGGTGATACTGAATGTTTTTCAGGTAAAGATAGTAGAAGATAACATACGACTGAAAATACCAATCCAAACCTTAGTGCTGGTTCCAAGGAATTCAATTAAATAAGGAAGTTCAGACAGATGGTTCAGGGCAGCTCAAGTGCAAAGTCTAGAAGTTTGGGGGAAATCATTTTAAATTCTTTTTTAAACAAAGAAGGCATATGTTATTATCCAATATTCAAAAACAATATTTCACTGAATATTGGACATTAGTCCAATTTGAAATTTTTTTTCTTTGTTTAAACTAAGATTCTGATTCATGATCCTTATAAGTAGCTGATACTGCTTGTATATTTTCACAGATCCTATAAGTTCATAGCCCAAATTATAAAAAAGGTTAGATTGTCAGTATCTTTATATTTTTAGAATTCTGAGATTCACACAGTGAAAAGATCATGGCCATTTGAATCCCTGGATTCAAGACCTAGATTACCACCTGACAAGAGATATTCCGAGAATATTATTTTGAATTAGCTATGTAGAAGTAACACTATCAAAACTGAAAATATTTGTTTTATAACAAATAAGGTAAACAACACAGACTCCCAAACCTTTATATGTCCTTGATCCAGACCCAAATTAGGGGGAACTTCAATTCTCTAACTTAACTATTTCTTAATAGTTTAAAATTTTAACTGTTTGACAGTTTTACAGTGTACTACATTTAGATGTGTAAATATGTATACATATGTCTTAAAAAATATATGTGCATAAATGTGTGTGTTTATGTGTGGATATAATAAACAGAATTAAATGTAACTATTTCACAAAATATTGGCCCAAATACTTTTAATATGTCAAGTACAGTATATGTATATGTTATTAAAATGCTAAAAAAAACAGATACAATATTCAACTGGGGATTCATTGTGCAACTTGAGTCTAAGCCCAAGAGATTATATTATGACCCAAATAGACTCTGCTCTTTCCT
This sequence comes from Sapajus apella, assembly GCF_009761245.1. Classification (NCBI taxonomy): domain Eukaryota; kingdom Metazoa; phylum Chordata; class Mammalia; order Primates; family Cebidae; genus Sapajus; species Sapajus apella. The sequence continues at coordinate 21,699,442 of NW_022436954.1, forward strand.
AATGTCTAATATATTACCCTAATTCCCCATATAGTTATCCCAGTATAAGAAGTTAATAGGTTCTCAAAATATGTGCTAAATGAATTCGTTAGTATAGTCATAACTTTACAAAAAGGGAGAGGTATTCTTTCTCTAGATTTTTAAATAAGTAATAGAGTAAGTTCTATTGCTAAATAGCTAAATCTGTTTAGTGATTAATTTGAGAAATAGATTCTTAAGTTACAGTTAATTTTTCAGAGAATAAAAAAATTATTTTAGGGAGATTTATGATTCTTTCTAGAATGTATTAGTTTTGTAAATATATGACTCTGTAATTTTTTTTTTTTTTGTGCTCTCTTGCAAACAAACCATATCTAGTTCTTGCTTCATTCTTTTTCATTACCTATCCTAGCCTCAGACCCAACATTATCCCAGATTTACCTCAAGTCTGGATACTGGATGTTAGCAATACCAAAGGCATCAGAGATGGGGTTAGGCTCAGAAATGGGTGAGCCAACTTCATAGCATTTTCTGACTTGAACATTATTTAATACTTCATAAGTTTGGTAGTATTAAAATGACCACTTATCAAACTTAGCTCTATCAAATGAGACATACCAAACATTCCTGTTTCTGAAGTGGATGCTGAAATAAGCAAACTGATCCCAGATGCATGTATCAATAATAAATGACATGGAGTGTGTTATGAAACCTTTCTAACTTTCAGTCTTCCCATATATTAAAGGACATAATTATACACAAATAATAGTCATCTTGGAAGCTTGTACTGAAGAGTAAATCACGTCACATTCACTGCAGGAGGTAAATAAATGTTATTTCTCTTTCCAGTTTTGGTTACTTATCTGCCTCTTTTTGTACAACCCAAATACAGCCGGAACACATGGCTGTACAGCCACATTCAACCTGTCACAGTCAGGCATACAGACTGGTCAATTTCAATCTCTTTTGGAGGAAGTCAATGTGGCAAGAGTTAAATATGGGAATACGTTGTAAAAATCTCTTGTTTGCCTAGCAAGATCTTTGAAAGGGCTTGAGTATGTAGGAGTTGAGCAAAGTTGTAATATATTCTTGGTTTATTCTTTCCCATAAATATTTATGATTATGTATGCTTTATTAATTTAGAAGAATTATCTTTCAAGAGGACTCAGTTTTAGCAATCCACAATGCCAAAACCTGTTGCCATTTGATAATCAGCATGATTCAGAATATAGGGAATGAAGAGTATGCTTTCTTTCTTTTTGGTTAGGCTGTCTTCTTCCAGGTTACCTCAAGACGAATGGCCCACAACTGGAATGAAGGATTTCCACATATTAAACCACATGGATTTGACTTCTAACATGAAAAGCCCACTGTTTACTCAAAATATTTCCAAAGAATCCAAACAAGAATTTCTCTACGTTTAGACACTGGAATCTGGCCTTCTAAAATACAAGTGAAAGCATAATCCTAGGCCTTAAAGATTTTGGAAAGTTTTATTTGTGTCTTCATCTGTCTTTCCACTGGTCTAAGAGAGTTTCCAAAATAGCACAGCTGCTGAATCAAATGTAATAAATTGTTTTGGACAGTTTATCAGCACTAGTTCCCACGAGTGGCTGTTAATATGACATGATCCCTACCCCAATTTTAGGACTTGAAATAAGATGGTGGTGGTAGCTAAATTTAATATATCAAGAAGGTTGAAAACCATCTGAGAAATAATATTTCAGCAGAAATAGTTTTTATTTTTATTTTAAATTTTATTTAGTTTTAAGCCAGGAAGGAGAAATTTCATCATTCTCAGCAAGAAAAGGTCAAGTATGGTCAAGAACAAGCACAAACATTTTAGTAAATGAGTCGCAAGACTGGCGTTCTGCTTCCTATCTAGTGGAAGTTAACTAAGAAAGAAAAAAGGGAAGGCATGTTGCTCATATAAACTGTATTTGTATTTGTTTAATTTAAATAATGTGGGCTAATCTTGGTGGTTCAAGCCTATAATCCTAGCATTGAGAGTTGAAGCAGGAAGATTGCTTGAGCCTGGGGTTTTGAGACCAGCCTGGACAACATAGTGGGACCCTGTCTCTCTAAATATTTAAAAAGTTAGCTGAGTGTATTAGTTAATTTTCACATTGCTGATAAAGACACACCCAAGACTGGGAGATAAAGACAAACCCAAGACTTACAGTTCCATATTGCTGGGGAGGCTTCATAATCATGGCAGGAGGTGAAAGGCACTTCTTACATGGTGGCAGCAAGAGAAAATGAGGAAGAAGCAAAAGCGGACACCCCTGAGAAAGCCATCAAACCTCCTGGGACTTATTCACTACCACAGAGCAGCATGGGGGGAACTGCCCCCCGATTCAAATTATCTCCCACCATGTTTCTCCCACAACACATGGGAATTATAGGAGTACAATTCAGATGAGATTTGGGTGGGAACACAGAGCCAAACCATATCACTGGGG
>NW_022436954.1:21701982-21702252 GCF_009761245.1 Sapajus apella
GAGTTGAAGTCCTCATTAGCTCTCACCTAAAGTGTTACGATGGCCTAATAGGTCTCCTTGTACCTACTCCTTGACACCTTGCAAATCCATCCTTCACATTATTTGCAGAGTGGACTATCTAAAGAGGAAATGGAATTATGCTAGTCTCCTGCTTTGAGCTTTTCTCCAAGTGCTCATCATTGCCAGAATGAGATCCGTCTTCCTTATATCAGCATTCTATCATTCCATGACTCAGACTTTGTCCTCCTTTTCAACCTCATCACCCGCCAC
>NW_022436954.1:21702352-21931121 GCF_009761245.1 Sapajus apella
TTGTCCTCCTTTTCAACCTCATCACCCGCCACTCTCTTCTCCAAACAACAATTTCCAACAGTACTCAGAACTAATGTGCTTTTAGATCTAGCATAAATCAGGCACTGATCTTATCGTAGCTTATGCTCCCATCTGCTTTCCCAATCTTTTTTTTTTTTTTTTTCAACTTTTATTTTAAGCTCAGGGATACATCTGCACGCTTGTTACATAGGTAAACTTGTGTTATAGGGGTTTGTGGTACAGATTATTTCATTATCCAGGTATGAAGCCTAGTACACATTTGTTATTTTTTCTGATCCTTTCCCTGCTCTCACCCTCCACCCTTTGATAGGCCCCAGCGTGTGTTGTTCATCTTTCTAAATCAACTCTGATCTCAGTTGTTACCTCTTCTAACATTTTTCTATACCTATTCATTTCCATGACCAAGTTGAGCATAGTGTTCTATACATCAGTAACACCCCATGTAAAACTCTAAAATGTCTACATTATGCTAAAACTATTTTTTTGTGTGTGTGTACTTACCTTTCACCATCACACAAATTTTGTGAGATAAAGAGTGTATTCATGGTGTATTTTTCCAGCACTTAGAATTTTTCTTTAAAATATGATTGGTGCTCCACTAATATTTCTTCAACAAAAATGACATAAAATGCTCTGAGAGGGAATGATTTGCATTTAAGTCATTTATTTGGAGAAAAACACATGTGGTAATAGAGAAAAATAGAAAATAGAGAACAAGAGGTCCTCAATTTTCTCTACTATCTAGAAGTGAAAGTTCAGCCTTAACAGGTATGACTACAAATGGCTTCTTACAATAGATATTTAGGATGCAGAAAAAAGTAGGCCTCCAGCAACAGATGATAGATAGGAAAAGGCTTCCAATGCCTAAAACAGTGCTACAGGGCTTTATGACCCAGCAGCAACATGTAAGGAAGTAACTGAGTCTCCTTACTTATATTCCTCTTTTTGGTCCCATACGGGACATTTTGAATGAACTGTCTACCCTTAGGAAGAGATGATTTTTCCATATGTTTTACTGGCAGAGCCATGTATGATCGTTGGTAGACCAACACTGGACAATGATTTAACAAAGTATTCAGAGCCTCAGCTTAAAATATAATTCCAAAGGTGCTAGTTAGATTCTTGTTCGTAGAAATCACCATTACCTGATTGAGTTTTGTTAATAAGGACTAAGGTATTTTGCTTATTGATCTCTTATCCCTTGGTAAAAATTTGTTAAGAGGAGATGCTGGGTGTCCTGGCTAATGAAATGTTTCTCCAAACGTGTTCTATTCAGCCCTTGTGGGAATGAGAAACATGGCACAAAGAAGAGCTGAGAAAGAGGGAAGTCTTAGAAAGAGCTAAAGACAAACAAATTGGACACTGATTGCTCAGGATAGAGTGACAGAAAGAATAATGGTTGAATCTCATTCTGTTTGGTTGGCAATTTATCCGAGTGTAGAATTGTCAAGCTGATTCTGGCTTTCAGTTGTCTGAAACAAAGGAAAAGAAATTGGCCATGATTGGTGCTTGGATATCTGCTATGATTTAAAGACTGAGATCTGAGTAACCTGAGAAATATATAGCAGAAATAGATGAAATGCTAATGCAATGCGAGATTTTGGCTCGTCACATTGAAAGTAATTTCCCAAGCACTTAGTAAAATGACTCGGTACATTTTGGCTGCAAACTACGGCAGAAAAAAAAATTGCTATTGGACCAAAAACCTGGTTTGGGTAAGACTCTGAATGTCCTACTGGGATTTCAATGGATTTTTTTTTTCTAGGCTGATAACCTTTTAAAAGAGGGATTATGAATCATTAAGGCAAATGTGAACCTAATAGTCTGGGTAACTGGGAATCCATATGGCAGGGAGGCCTTTGGATCCTCTTTGTGGCTAATATTGCCAAGTTTCAGGGACCAAATAGAAGCCAAGTTGCTGAGAGTGCATGCTTCAGTTAGATTTCTAGAGAGCCCATACCGAATGTCTAAAAGGAAACAGTATAAGGAAGTATATATATATATACTGTATATATACAGTATAAAACTGTATATATACAGTTCAGACATACAGATACAAACATACACGTACATATACATGTGACTGCAGTAGCTATTGTCCTCGATTTTACATGTGAAAAATCTAAAGCTGAGAATTCTTAAAAAAATATGATTCAGAGCTAAAATTTGAGTTTATGTGCGTCTGGTTCAAAACTCCGTCTTTTTACTATGCGTAGCTGATATTCCCAAATGTTTGATGGTTGATGTCAGAATCATTTGGGAATCCCCACTGAAAATAGAACTTAGTCATCTGCCTTGTCCAAGATTCTAACACAGTAGGTGTTAGAAAAAGGCCCTGAGATTACTATGTTTTAAACATATCCCAGGACATATGAATTTCCATCCAGGTTTGGATACCTCAATATCACACCTCACCATAAAGACAAGAGATGTATTATAGGAATGGAGATGTAAAATCATGTTTTATCCTATTATCAAAAGTCAGTCCATTGACTATGGACTGAGTTATATAGAGGCATCTTTTCCGGCCGGGAAAAGCCTTGTCACTGAATTCAACATCCCTGTAAAACTATCTTCCCTGTGTCTTTGGATTAGTCATAAAGCACTGCAGTGACATAGAAAGAACACAGGCTGTCATTAGAAACACTGGATTCAAATCCTTATCTGGCTCTTGCAAATTATTAAATAAAAGAACTCACACAATTGTTTCAATCTCTATTAACATCATCCCTAAAATGGGCGTAATGCATTTTATTAGTTTCCTAGAACTGCCTTGACAAAATACCAGTCTAAGTGGCTTAAGGAAGAAAAATTTCTTTTCTCACAATTCTGGGGACTGGAAGTCTGAGATCAGTTCTTTCCCCTTGTCTTGTAGATTGATTTCTTCCTCTAGTTTTCACAGTCTTTTCTGTGAGTATATCAGTCCCTAATCACCTCTTCTTATATGGCACCAATCACATTGCATGAAGACGCACACTCATGACCTCATTTTAACTTAATTACTTCTTTAAAGACCTTATCTACTAATACAATCACATTCTTTGAGGTATTGGGGCTTACGACTACAATATATGAATTTAAGGGGAAAAAACATTATTCAGCTTATAATATCTCTAACATTTTTAAAGGGGTTATTTTTAAAGCTAGAATGCATTATGCAAAAATTAAATTATATTTCAAAATGTAAAGTTCTCTGTAGAATTATTATATTAAGGATGTTTAAATTACCCACGTTACTAGAACACAATTGTCAAAATAATGTCTCTGCTTTTGGTTAAATTGTTATCTCCCTTTACCAAAATAGAGTATCTTTCAAGTTTTTTTCTTTGTTCAGAATTAATATCAGTTGTCGCTAAGTATCTAATGATGATAGTGAGCCAGCTGGAATAAGTAATTTGATATGGTAGCCTAAATTAGGATATCTATCTACCTATCTACCTAGATAGGTATATAAACACATGCAGACATGCACGCATATATGCTTATCTAATTTCCTAAATATATAAATAGCCACATATTTCTACCAGTTAGTTTGAAGGCACAAATGCTTAAGAGGCAGAAAAAAATAGCTTTATTGAATGCTTATTTTATTGCAAGGCATTATTATCCTATGCATTTAGCATACATACATTGTCTCACTGAATCCTACTCCAAAGTCTTTGAGGAAGGTACTATTTTCATTCCCATTAAAAAAAAAGTCTGAAACAATTAAATATTTCCCTAGGTCACGTGATTAGTAGTAAATGGTAGAGTGTAAATTCAACTTTAGTTTTGCCTGGCTCTTGAGGCCATGATTTATCAACTAAAGGCATCATCATTTACCAAGTATCCCACCATGTAGCTACATTATATTAATTTATACATTGTTCTATTTCTATTTAGCTGCAGAGAGGATGCTAGCTGTTCCATGTCTAGGACAATGTAATTGTTTAGTAGCAAGTATTTTTCTAACTCCAGATATTGAATGCACAAGACCAGGGCACTCAGTGAAAAATCAGATATTAGTCCCAGCTATTTTGAACAAGATTATGTAAGGTCTTATAAAATGCTATTTCATGTTTCTTTGTTCTTAAGAACAAGGAAGTAACAAGTAGTCTGCAATCTTTTTGGCATCAGGGACCAGTTTCATGGAAGACCGGTTCCATGGACTAGGGGTGGGGATGGTTTTGAGAGAATTCAAGTGTAATAATTTCATTATGCATTTTATTTCTATTATTACTACATTGTAATATACAATGAAATAATTATAAAACTCACTATAATGTAGAATTAGTGGGAGCCATGGGCTTGTTTTCCTGTAACTAGATGGTCCCATCTGGGGGTGATGGGAGACAATGACAGATCATCAGGCATTAGATTCTCATAAGGAGCATACCACCTAGATCCCTGGTATGCACAGTTTACAATAGATTCACACTCCTATGAGCATCTAATGTCCCCACTAATCTGACAGAAGGCAAAGCTCAGGCAGTAATTCGAGTGATGGGGGTGGCTGTAAATATTGATGAAGCTTCGCTTGCCCACCTGCTACTTATCTCCTGTTTTGTAGCCTACCCAGTTCCTAATAGGCCACAGAGTAATTCTAGTCCATGGTCCAGTAACTGGGGACCCCTGTACTAGCCAAATACAAATATCATGTGCACACACACATACTCCATGGTGTTTCAGCTTTAAAGGACAAAATAACTTTGAAAATTTCTAAGGGACCAAGTTAGTTATATATCCACCTTAGATAACAGCCATGTCCATGGGTTTGAGTTTAAACTCAGTGAATTTGTTTCATTTGGGGATTTTATTTCACCAGCCAATTGCTCTTTATGTATATGTGGGAAAAACTGAGGTGAAAAAAAAAAACAAGGTTTATTTTGACTCAGACACATTATTCAGAAGGGTTTCTTAAAATCAGAATTTAATTTATCGTTTTGAGCAATTCAAAGTGAAAACATGCAATGCATTTTGTTCTGAGCTCTTCTCCCTCTGGTAACTGACTTATGCCATAAAGTTTTATTTTACCTGAATTTTCTTATGCATTTGACGATCAGTCATATTCTCTCTCACTTGTGTTCTGCGTGATGGCTTATGCCTATAATTCTAGCACTTTGGGAGGCCGAGGCAGGAGGATCACCTGAGGTCAGGAGTTAGAGACCAGTCTTGCCAACATAGTGAAACCCTGTCTCTACTACAAATAAAAATTAGCTGGGCATGGTGGCAGGCGCCTGTAATTGCAGCTACTCGGGAGGCTGAGGCAAAAGAATTACTTGAACTTGGGAGATGGAGGTTGCAGTGAGCCAAGATCATGCCATTGCACGCCAGCCTGGGTGACAGCAAGATTGTCTCAAAAAAAAATGTGGTTATAATTCAGCTTCAAAAAAAATTTTGCCTGAAGATTTTTAAACTAAATTTAATTCTAGTGAATAGCAGCTAAATTTGAAGAGTGCTTACAACTTGCTAGATAATGAACAGTGGTAGCCCTCTACATGTGGCTTTGTCAGCAAAGTAATGGACCTCTCATGCAACCTGACAGAATTCTATAAGATCATGGTTTATGGCAGTGCAAACTCAGTCCTGTAAATAAATGATCACTTTCTTAAAAGGCATCTACTGTGTTGGAACTTTTATTTTCAAGGTGGAATTACCCATATGTGCTTATTTAACTCCTTATGGGGTGTTGAGTGGAAACCTTACAGATAGTTGTGCTTGTTGGTTTTCTCTTATTGAGATTAATGTTGAAGTGACCACATTGAACTAAAACTTAGTCAGAAAGCAGGCAATCCATTCTGTAGTAGATAGCACCTGTACAGCCAAAGTAAAATAGTTTTGCTATTGGCCGGGATGAATGGAACATGGAAAGAAAGTCATAAACTAAACCACAGCCTTGAGAAGTTACTCATCAATTAACATCAATCAAGGAATGCCAAAAGGTTCTAATTTACTTTATTCTTCATTTTCTTTTTCATGAGCTGTCGAGTAGAAAAATGTTTTTGAAGAGAAGCATGGTTTGATGGGAGTGGATAGAGAAATTCCTATAATAGTAAATCACCTCCTTGGTTTAATTTATGCTTCTAAACAACAGCCAGGGATGCAAAGTCATTAGTCCTGAGAAGGTAAATTCATCCAACAGGGGTATTTAGAACAAAAAATAATTTAAGGCAGAATTGAAGATTAGCGATATACAGATTCAGAAGACATTTGGCACCAGATTCCTTTAAGCCACATACAGTGGGGCTGTCTATATGCCTGCAAAAGTTTCAGAATGGATATTTTTCTCTCAACAACTTGGTAAATATTCTGAGGAGTAACCTATGTTTATCTACACCTGTTGTGGATGACTCAAGACTCATGTGGATGACTCAAGACTCAGGCAGGTAGGCGGGTAAACCCAGCCCCTCTGAGGCAATGAGAGGGAGAAATGCCCGATATTATCTTAGAGAAAAGAGAAATGGCAGGAGCCAGCCAAAGAAACAAAGGAGATTCTTTTTGTTTACTTTCACTGTCAAGTTGGCTACCATGCAGAGATGTTGCATCATGATGGATAGGATTTAAAGATACATAAGGAAGACATCTGCTTCCTCACTTGTGGTAGCATGAATAATGGCCCCCATAAATCTCTTGCTGTTAACCCCTTGAACCTATGAATGTCACCTTACATGGTAAAAGAGAATTTGTGATTTTGAGATAAGGAGATTATACTACAGAAAAGAAGGCCATGTGACAGAAGCAGATGGAAGTAGGAAGCAGAGTCAGACAGAAAAGATGTTGTACTCTGGCTGTGAAGATGAAGGAAGGGGTTTTGAGCCAAAAAAAAGTTTAGAAATGCAGCTTTAGAAGGTGGATAAAACAAGGACACCAACGTTTCTTTAGAGCCTTCGATGAGAACGTGACCTGTTAACAACTTGACTTTAGTTGTGGAACTGACTTCAGACTTCCTACCTCCAGACGGTAAAAGAAGAATTTGGTATTTAAGAAACAACATTTGTGGTAATTTGTTATAGAAGTAGCAGAAAACTAATATTTCACTCATAAAAGAGATTAGGTAGGAACCTCCAGACTCCCTTAGTGATTCTGAGTGATTCTCTCAACACTAATTAACCCTGAGGATAGGTGGGCAGGGGTCTTTGTTGGGTATCATCACAAAGAGAGAGACTATAAGGTACTCCAGTTCTCCATCAAAATCAATTGTGATGAAGCTATTTATATGCTTAGTATTGTCTTTTGCCCTTTTCCTTTTAATTTCTTTTCCTTTTTGTGTTTTTTTTTAACCTCCACAAGCCCCACACCCCACTGAAAAAATGGTTTCTTTTTTAGCACAAAGATTGAGAAAATGCTGTTGTCCCCAAGCAAAGAGATTTTTCAGCAAGCACATTTAAGTTGTAGGGAGGACCAGTAATGAAAGCGTTCTAAGACCTTGAGTTTTAATTAATGTACTGCCTCCTGGACCTTCCCCATAGAGTTCTGCCCTCAGATATGAGTGTGGAATCTTTTTGTCGATATATTGAGCATTTTAAATAAAAGTTAAGTTTTATTTTAGATTAAACTACATCTCCAAACTTTCTGTGAAAACAAATGATGTTAGAAATATAAAGACAAGGTTATATATGTATATGTGTAAATTTTATTATACCATGAATATTAGCAATTAATATTATTTATTTTTCTGAATGAATTATCAATGAAAGCTATTTACATGCAATTTTTTTTCCAGAATACAGTTACAGTATCTTCTCTCCAGGAATTCAGATTGGATATAGACCAGAACAAAGGGATTATATAATAATCAGTTGGCATTAAAATAAAATTATGTCCCTGGAACTACATTTAAGAATCACTGGAGCTATACCATTTTTCCCAATGACACTAAAAAAATGTGTTTAATCAGTATCTTTAGCTAGACTCAGGAATTTGAAGTAGAATTCAGAGGTGTAATATAAATCCTATTAACCATATATTGTAGCTAGACATTGATAAATTTATATACAATTTTTGCCTGTGAAATCACCAGTAGAACTTAAAATTAATCTTTTTGCATAGTCCACACATAAACATAAATTGGATCATTGTAGAATTAGCCTTTCTGTTACAGACAATTAGTGACTGGAGTTATCTGAATAAACTGAATATTTAGAAGGAGATGTTATGCTAGATGCTCAAATTTAAGACAGTAATGTGCATGGGTGGCAAATTGTGTGAACATTCATACTTTCCATTACTTCTGGTAGTACAGGTGAAATCAAGACTAACTATAGAAGCTTATGTAGGCACAGAAAAGAGAGTATAGAAAATACATATTTTCTGTAACTTCTACCAGAAAGTGAAGTTGATGGGATGGATTCTGATCAGGATTTGACCCATTTTTCTATTGTAATATTAGTGAAAATGGCAACAATAGACAGGGTAAAGCCAAAGTGTTTCTTTTCCAATCATAATTCAATGGCCAGAGAAACATTATGCTCTGGTGACATCATCATATTCATGAATTGAATATCCACTCATGCCTGGTGTATGTGATAACTGACAAATGCTGTCTTCCTGTTTTAAAGCCAGAGCTGCATTTTCTGGAAAATTGCCTGGTAATTTTGTTTCTAAATTGTAGCACAGACTCTTTTGATTTAGACTCAAATCATTTATGTCATGTAGTGGTATCATGATTGATTGTAATATCACCTTATTAATGCCATGGTGCCTAGCATGGTGGTGATCTCCATGGAGGATGTGAGTTAAATACTTTAATTTTTATTTTTAGGGAGTTATTATCATGACTAAATAAGATTTCAACATGTGGAGCAGAAAACTAATAAATCAAAAAAGAAGAGTCTTTAAAAAGCCCTCGAATGATTTATTTCTATTCCTGTTTTCTCATGAGCCAGCCTTTAACTCCCTTTCTATACTTCAGCAATCTGGGCCTTATTTCTTTTGTTTAATTCCTTTTGCTTTTTCCAATCAGGTGTTCTTTGCAGATACTCTTTTCTCTGGGGGAATATTCTTACCTGCTCATTTCTAATTTATTTAACTCCAACCTTTCATCCAATCGTAACTTAAGCATAACTTCTTCAGGGAGCTATTTTATAACCTCCTTCATCCTAGCCTCCAATCTATATTCTTTTAAAACCATGCTATTCCACTTGACCTCATATTTCAGATTGTTATTGGATGCTTGTAGGATTTTTAAATATTGATATTTTTCCGTCACAATATTGTAAAACTCATGAAATTAGAGATTGAATGTATTTCATTTCCATTTTATTCAAAGACCCTGACAAATTCCTGGGCTAAATATAGATAACTCATAGGGGTAAGTACAGTGATTAAAGCTTAATAGAATTATGGTAAGTCGGAAAGTGAAGAGCTCAGTGTAGACCATGCTAACTGGCTTTCAGATGTCCAGGATGGAGAAGAGATGCTTAGATAAAACATTATTTATTTATTTATTTATTTATTTATTGAGATAGACTCTCCCTCTGTTGTCCAGGCTGGATTGTACTGGCATGATCTCAGCTCACTGCAACCTCTGCCTCCCAGGTTCAAGCGATTCTCCTGCCTCAGCCTCCTGAGTAGCTGAAATTGCAGGTGTGCACTACTGCGCCCAGCTAATTTTTGTATTTTCAGTAGAGAAGGGGTTTTGCCATGTTGGTCAGGCTGGTCTCAAACTCCTGATCTCAGGTGACCCACCTGCTTTGGCCTCCCAAAATGCTGGAATTGCAGTCATGAGCCACCATGCCTGGCTGATTTTATTCTTTTCAAAATATTTTAGAAGATATATAGATGAAAGATTCTCAAAGTGATGAGGTGACATTTTAAGTGGTTAAGCACACAGGATATGGAATTACAAAACCTGAGTTTGAATTTCAGCTGAGCCTGGAAAACCTCAGGCACTTTATTTTTCTTATCCAAGATTTATTTTTTTTTAAATCTCTGAAATAGATATAATAATAGCTTGCTTTATGCATTGTCATAACACTTAAAATACGTTAATGTAATATTTCCTGTTTCTTCATTTGCATTATAATTTTTGCATGCCTATGTTTCACTGGTATCTATTTTTACACTTCATTCTCCCTTTTTACTAAAAAAAAAAAAATACTTTTAAAGGAGTTTTAAGCTGACAGAAAAATTGAGAGGAAGGTACAGAGATGTCCCAGGTACCCCCTGTCCACATAATTTTGTAGCCTCCTTCAATATCCACATCCCCCATAGAGTGCTATATTTGTTACAGTTGATTATCCTACATTGAAACATCATTATCACCTGAAATCCATAGTTTATATTAGAGTTCACTCTTGATCTTGTGCATTTTACAGGTTTGGGTAAATATTTAATGATATGTATCCATCATTATAATTTTATACACAGTACTTTTCATCACTGCCCCAAAGACTCTGTGTGTTCTGCCAATACATCCCTTCCTCTCTCTAATTCCTGGCAACAATTTATTTGTTTATTTTTCCTATAGTTTTTTTTTTCTTTTTTCAGAATGTCATGTTGGAATCCACTATGTAGCCTTTTTTCGCTTAGTAATATGCATTTATGTTTCCTCCATGTCTTTGAGAGCTAATTTCTTTTTAGAACTGAGTTCCATTGTCAGAATGTACTGCAGCTTATCTGTTCACCTACTGAAAGACATTTTGGTTGCTTCTAAGTTTTGACAATTACAAATAAAGTTTATAATAGCATCCATATGCAGATCTTTGCGTGAATATACATTTTTAACTTCTTTGCACAAATACCAAGGAGCATGATGGCTGGATCATATGGTAAGAGAATGTTTGGTTTTGTCAGAATCCATCAAGTTGTCTTCCAAAGTGACTGTACTTTCACCATCAATTAATGAGAGTTCCTGTTGCTCCACATCCTCACCAGCATTTGATATTGTCAGTGTTCTGGATTTGGGCTATTCTAGTAAGTGTGTACTTATATCTCATTGTTGTTTTATTTTGCATTTCCCTGATGATGCATGATGTCATCTAGTCATATACTTATTTTTCATATGTGAGTCTTCTTTGGTGAGCTGTCTGTTGAGGCCTTTGGCTCATTTTTTAACTGGGTTCTTTTCTTGTTGTTAAATTCATTAATAATTTTGGATACTAATGCTTTGTTAAGTGTGTCTTTTGCAAATGCTTTCTCTCAGTTTATGGTTTGTCTTCTCCTCCTCTTGATGTTGTCTTTCACAGAGAACTTTTCCATTTTAATGAAGTCCAATCCTTTGTTTCATGGATCATGGCTCTAGTGTCCTATCTAAATATTCATCATTAAACCCAAGGTCATATATATATTTTTTCTTCCCTGTTATCTTCCAGGAGTTTTGTAGTTTTTTGGCTTACATCGAGGTTTGTGATCCATTGTGATTAGTTTTTACAAAGAGTCTAAGGGTCTGTGTTTAAGTTTTTTTTTTTCAACATGTGAGTGTTGCATTGTTTGAGCATCATTTGAAAAAGCTGTACTTTCTCCCTTGGAATGCCTTTGCTTCTTTGTCAAACATGAGTTAACTATATTTAGGTGGGTCTACTTGTATTTCTTGATTTGCTTGTCTATTTCTTTTTTTTGTTTTTTGAAAATGAGTCTTGCTCCATCACTCAGGCTGGAGTGCAGTGCCATGATCTCAGTTCACTGCAACTTCTGCCTCCCAAGTTCAAGCAAATCTCCTGCCTTAGCCTCCCGAGTAGCAGGGACTACAGGCACATGCCACCACACCCAGCTATTGTTGTATTTTTAGTAGTGACTGGGTTTTACCATATTGGCCAGGCCAATCTTGAACTCCTGACCGCATGATCCACCCACCTCAGCCTCCGAAAATGCTGGGATTATAGGTGTGAGCCACCGCACCTGGCCTGTTTGTCTATTCTTTTACCTGTATCACACTATCGTGATTACTATAGCTTTATGGTAAATCTTGAAGTTGGGTAGGGTTAGTCCTCTAACTTTTTTTTTTCTCTTCAATATTGTGTTGAGTATTCTGAGTCTTTTGCTTCTCCATATTAACTTTAAAATCAGTTCATCAGTATCCAAAAAATAACTTGCTAGTGCTTTAAGATTGCATTAAATCTATAGATCAAGTTAGGAAGAGCTGACATCTTGGTACTATTGAGTCTTCACATTCTCTCTATTTTTAAAAATATAATCTTATCCTAAGTTGGAATAACTATAAAATTATGGTTTTATTCTGTTATTATGGCTATAGTTTTCTAGTATGCATTAGATATACTCTTAGGTATTTAAAATGTTTAGCAGATAGCCTATATTATAATATGCAACATTCAGAAAAAACCAGGATAGTTTAGACCAATGATATCACATCACACAGTCCAGAAGTGTGAACTATCTGAATTCAGAATGTTCAACATCCCCTTTCCTAACCCCTTCTCTAGGAAGTCAAGGTTGAAGGATTGAGGACTAATGTCATGCTCAAAACAGCACTTAAGCCCATGATCCAAAATGTAGAATAATACTGTATGTGAGCCTAAGATTTAAGATCAGATAGTCTGAATCACTTAACAGAGACATAATTGTTCAACTCATGCCTTACACAATGGCGCTGTGGTAAGGTGGTGATTAGGATCCCTAGGTCATGAGTCATTAGTCCTGGTCTATAGTCAGCATGGATGCTGAAGGAAGACATGTATGTCTTTTTGCAATTCAACTTCCACAAAAGAAACTTTTTTGCAATTTTTACAGAGGCACAGTGTGATCTACCAGTAGATACAAAGTCAATAGGGCAGACGGTTTGAGATCAGACATGATGCCTATATAATTCATAATGTTCAACTTGCTTGTATGTGTTTTTAGATAAATGTTTTGGGAATGAGTGGGTCTAGTGTAGCTAAAAACAAAGATGATTGAATATATCACATACTGTTGGGAGCTATTAATTTTCTAGATATAATTTCAGATACAAAGGTCTAGTTTTGCAAAGTGAGTTGAATGCTATAAACTCATAGCCACCATTGAAAGTTTATTTTCATCATCTTTTATCATACGAAAGCCAGCTTGGTTTTGATATTATTTCTAGCTATGTAAATACTTGATTGTTGATAACATTTCTCCTCAGATTTGGTTTGACATATTAACTAGAATATATTTTGACATTTTCCTTAGTAAAAGTTTGTTAGTTTAACAGAATTAGGAATTTATTCTTCTATGATTCTTTGAAAAAACATGAGTTATCTACAGGTTGAATTGTATGAAATTGTCAATATTTAACCAATTTAGCCTAAAAAATGAATACCGTACATAGATCAATTAAATAGAAAACATTTAGAAGTACTATATATGATATTTAGTTTATTTAAATTACTACCATCCACCAGAAAAAAAGAATTAACAAGAACATGGCTTTGGAAGGACAAAAATATGTCATTAGTATAAATGCTCCATAAAATATCTAACTATCCCTGAGAATGCCCTCTTGATATATATACAAATTGGATAGAATTAACAATATTAATAATGTCCTTATTTACCTTTAACATATATTATAATCACTTTTAGGATAAATATGTTTAAATTGTATAGATGAGAAATTATTACCTTTGCATTTTGCATAGCAGCACAATATTTGTTTCACAGAGTAGCTTTGGCAGATGAAATTTATATGAATATTTCTGCTTATAATTGCTGTGTGAAAGATGACATATATTTGTTTTCTTTCCCCTTCTTTTTGTTCCCAAGTTAATAGTCATTTTTTTTCCTCATGATTAGGGATGCTGAACATTTTTTTCATGTTAGTTGGTCACCTGTATGTCTTCTTTTGAGAAACGTCTGTTCATGTACTGTGCCCATTTTTAAATTGAGCTATTTGTTCGAGTTCCTTGTAAATTCTGTATAGACCCTTGTCACATGCAGAGTTTGCAAATATTTTCTCCTGTTCAGTAGATAGTCTGTTTACTCTGTTGATAGTTGCTTTTACTGTGCAGATCTTTAATTAGGTCCCATTTGTCAACTTTTATTTTGGTTACAATTGCTTTTGGAGTCTTTGTTGTGCAATCTTTGCCAAGGCCTATGTCTAGAATGCTATTTCCTAGGATTTCTTTTAGGGTTTTTATAATTTTACATTTTATATTTAAGTCTTTAGTCAGTCTTTAGTTGACTTTTATATATGGTGAAAGGAAGGAATCCAGTTTAAAACTTCTGCATATGACTAGCCAGTTATTCCAACATCATTTATTGAATAGGGAGTACATTCCCCATTGCTTGTTAATGTTAATTTGTTGCAGATTAGATGGTTGTAGAAATGAAGTTTTATTTCTGGGTTTTCTAACCTGTTACATTGCTCTATGTATCTATTTTTGTAGGAACATCATTCTGTAGTACAGTTTCAATTTGGGTAGTGTGATTCTTCCAGCTTTGTTCTTTTTGCTTGGGTTTCCATTGGCTATTTAGTCTTACTTTTCTGGTTTCATATGAATTTTAGAATACTTCTTTCCTAATTCTATGAAAAATGAAATTAGTAATTTTATGGGAATAGCATTGAATTTGTAATTGCTTTGCCCAAGATGGCCATTTTAACAATATTAATTTTTCCTGTCCCTGAGCATGGAATGTTTTTCCATTTGTTTGTGTCATCTCTGATTTCTTCCAACAGTGTTTTGTAATTCTCCTTGTGGAGATATTTCGCACTTTCCTAGTTACCTATATTTCTAAGTATTTTATTCTTTTTTGTGGCTATTGTGAATGTAATTGTGTTGATTTGGCTCTTAGCTTGGACTTTATTGGTGTATAGGAATGTGACTCAATTTTATGCATTGATTTTGAATTCCTGGATTTATAACTTGACTTAGTATTCCAGAACATTAATAACGTTGTTTATCAGTTGTAGGAGCCTTTGACCAGAGACTATAAGGTTTTCTAGGTAAAGAATCACATTGTCTGCAAAGAGACAGAGTTTGATTTCTTCTCTTCCTATCTTGATGCCTTTTACTTCTTTCTCTTTCCTGAGTGCTCTGGCTAGGACTTCTAGTAAAATGTTGAATAGGAGTGCTAACGGTAGGCACCCTTGTCTTTTTCTATTTCTCAGAGGGAATGCTTGCAGCTTTTGCCTGTTCTGTATGATATTGGCTGTGGGTTTGGGATAGGTGGCTCTTATTATTTTGTGTTACATTCCTTCGATTCCTACTTTTTTTTTTTTTTAACATTAAGGAATGTTGAATTTTATTGAAAGACTTTTATTCTGTCGAGATGATCATGTGATTTTTGTTTTTAGTTCTGTTTATATGATGAATCACATTTATGGATTTGCATATGTTGAACCAACTTTGCATCTCAGGAATAAAGCCTACTTGATTGTGGTAGATTAGCTCTTTGATGTGCTGCTGGATTCCATTTGCTAGTATTTTGTTGAGGCTTTTTGCATCCATATTCATCAGACATATTGGCTTCAAGTTTTCTTTTTATTTCTATCTCTTCCAGGTTTCGGCATCAGAACAATGTTAGCTTCACAGAATGAGTTAGGGAGTAGTACCCCTTCCTTGATATTTGGGAATATTTTTGGTAGAATTGGTACCAAGTCCTCTTTATACATCTGGTAGAATTATGCTGTGAATCCATCTGATCCAGAAGTTCTTCTTATTGGTAGGTTTTTTATTACTGATTCATTTACAGAACTCATTATTGATCTGTTCAGATATTAATTTATTCCTGATTCAATTTTTGGAGATTGTGTGCATCCAGGAATTTATTCATTTCTTTTAGGTTTTCTAGTTTGTGTGCACTGTGGTGTTCATAATAGTCCCTGAGGATTATTTGTTTTTCTGTGAGGTCGGGGGTAATGTAACTTTTGTTATTTCTAATTGTTATTTCTAATTCTAATTTATTTGGATCTTCTCTCTTTTCTTATTAGTCTTCTTAAAACTCTGTCAATCTTATTTATTTTTTTCAAAGAACCAACTTTTGGTTTTTTTGGTCTTTAGTATGGATTTTCCTGTCTTGATTTTCTTCAATACAGCTCTGATTTTGAGTATTTCTTCTGAAAAGTCGGCTAGCATTGGGGTTGGTACGCTGTTGTTTTTCTAGTTCTTTCAGGTGTAATGTTAGGTTGTTAATTTGAGATTTTTCTAACTTTTTGATGAAGGAGTTTAGCACTATACACTTTCCTCTTAACACTGTTTCATCTATGTCCCAGAGATTCTAGTGTGTTTTATCTTTGTTTTCACTAATTTAATAATTTTTCTTTATCTCTGACTTAATTTCATTATTTACTCAAAAGTCATTTGAGTAGATTGGGCAATTTCCATGTAATTTTATGGTTTTGAAAGATCTTGTTGCTATTGATTTCTGTTCTTATTTTGCTGTCTTCCAAGAGTATGACTGGCATAATTTTAGGTTTTTTTTTTTTTTTCTTTTAACTGTTTGAGAATTACTTTATGGTGAAGTGTGTATTTGATCTTAGATTATGTGCCATGTGCCAAGAGCCACTGAGGACTGGAATGGATTCCTAGTGCTTGGCAACTTTGTGCAGGGTTCCCAGCTTCCCTTTTAGCTCGGGCTCTGCCTCTTCCCTCTATCCACTCTCAGTGACTTCTTTACCAGGATATGTTCATTGTAACAGTCTTGATAGCCTGGTCTCCTGCTGGGAAAAGTTCTTCCTGGCTGTATTTAGTGGGACATCTTTGCTCCAACATGGAGAGGAACACTCTTTTTCACTCAATTCATGTCATGTTAATTTTCAAAGATCTTTGCTTTTCCTACATGGGATGATTTGAAAAAGCAGGATTATATTCAATCTCTGGTAGACAGCGCAACTCTTTTTAATTTGTTTTGTGTGTTTTATTTTATTTTATTATTATTTTTCAATGCAGAGCTCCCCCTACCTTTCAGAATTCCAGGAAGACAGCACGACATTTTATTTCAGTTTTCGACTTCTGACCACATTGAATTGAGTTTTGGCTATGTTTTATGGAATGAAGTTATTTTATAAGTGCATTGTGCTGGAACAATAGACATTTACCTAGAAGTAGTAAGAGAAAACGGTATGCCTTCACTAATGCCTTATGGAATTCCTTTGTCACTGCTGAGAAATCTCTCAATAGCTTAGGTAGAAAATAGTAGAAAACAAGTCATAGGCTTGGAATTCAAGAGAGATAAGAGTTACTGTTTTCGTTCTGTCATTAGGGAAGATTTTATACAGACTTATATAAATGATGAAAGTTTATATAGTCAGACAGTAATTAACAGAATGATAGATGCCATGACCAAATCACCCTATGTCCTTGGGAAAAACACTTCATTTTCCTTGGCTTCATTTTTATCCTCTGTAAATAATTAGTACCAGCGGTTCAGAAAGATTTTTGCATAATTAAAACCTTGTTAAAATTACACATACAATCTTATGTGATTCCATGATATTGCAAATATTATAAAGCTCAGAGACTGTCTCTGAAATGTGGATAGGAGACAAACTCTCACTGCTTACCGCCCTTGCCCCCTGTGCCAAGACACTGGCTGCCTGAGGCAACTTTATGCAACATAAATAAAGATCATTATTATCAACATCTTTATGTAACTCTACATTTTAATAATCATTTCATCTCGTTTGTACAATCAAATAATCTTTACTTCCTATACTTACTATCTTGTAATAATGTATTAATAGAAATTGATTCCATCCATGAATAAATGGTATCTATAAAGCTCTCTGAGTACTTGGAAATTTTGTATTTTATAAAAGGCAATTCACTCTTGAAATTTGAAAATTTAACATTTACAGCCTTCTTTCTTTTTGAAGCACATGATCAAGTGGTATTTGTACCTTAGAAAGTCAGAGATGCCGTAAGACCACTGTGTGTGCACTGAGTATGACATCATTTACTCTCCTCCCTTAGTTTTTGAAGACTAAAGCTTTAAAGCTCTTCTTAAATGCCTGTATTAATTTAGCAAATGAACACTATAGTTCAGTAAGTAAACTAGAGCCAGAGTACTCAGGCAGAGAAAATGCAATTATAAAAATCTATTAATTATGAACAGGAGAATATAGATGCTCCTGTGCTATAACTCAAGCCTTTCAGCCAGAGTTTCCTCTGATGGACCCTGCAATGCCATGTGTACAACCATAACATGTGGGAGGTAAGGTGTAAATAAACTTTCCTTGTAGATAATGTAGCATCTTCCCTTTAATTAATGGGAATGTATACTTTTCAAATTAATTAAAATCAAACTTCTTTTAGTTTTCCTGTGATATATGAGTTATATAATTCTCAAGGCAAGAACAGAATCATCTGCATTTTAAATATTTGCATGCACCATGACATAATGCTTGGCATTTACTGTAAATTCAGTATTTTGAACTTGAGAGCAATTGATTAATAATTTACTGTGGACTTTTATCCAACATAGTAGCCCCTTTCTAATTTATTTTTAACTGGGTGTCCCAGTTTGTACTTTACTTGTCAATCAATGTAAGATGAATAAGAGTACCAGATTCAACCAAGTTTGAAATGGTATGTTAAATAAAGTTGGATAGGACTCAATAATGCAGAACTTTTGGGAGCCTTTGAAAGCTAAGATGTCTTGTGAAATTCTAATAGGGGGTGCATTTGCAGTATTTTGCAGACTTTTTGACTACAGAATAACGTTTTTCTTCTAGGATATCTTACATAATTAGTACTCTGAAAAACATGTCTTCAGTATTACTGGTTTAATAATTTTTCAGGGAAAGCTAGTTTTAGGATATCACTATTTTTAAGAGTATCCCAACCTAATCTCACTGAAGTGGAAAAAGAAAATGGAACGAAGCAGAAGTCAGTTTTGTTATTTTTCTGCTGGAGGAGTGAATGGTAGGAGGAATCATCCTAGTGAGAATTCACAGTTAGATAATATTTTCAATGTTTGATTATTTATTGCTTCTTCAGGGGGAAATGTGTCTGTGCAGAGTTTCTGATTGCAAGAGCAGAATGAGTAGAATGGATTTAATTTTTCATTGGAAGAGTGAGCAGTCTGCATTTTAAAGAGCACCAACTTCTACATCACTTTAAATATTAATGACTGACACTGCAATTCCTCTCTTTAATGTGCTTTGTTTTGGTGCCTGGCCAACCCAGGAAGATGAAAACTCCCTTGGGGCCTGATATACAATACAATTTGTTCTGAAATTTTGGTAGTAAACTTGGTAATAAATTAGAGGGTGTAATGAATATGTACAAAAGCACTCAGAATCCTCCTCCTACCCCGTGTCCCTCAGAATACTTAGTTTGTCACCCCTACAAATTCTGTTAAAAATGTATGTATGGGCTATGGCCATCAGCGTGACCTTAAGCTCGCTCTTCATTTTTTAATTCAATGTTTTTATTTAAACATGTATTGTATATGGTTTATTTTACAAATACCTTCCTGAAACATCTAGGTATTATAGAATTCATCAGGGAGTTACTTGTTTTTAGTCTTTTTTACCTGAAGTGCAACCTCCTCTGTGACTCTGCTACTATTGTTTCTAGTACAGAGACTCTGAAAGAGGTGAGAGGAGTCTGCGGGGGCTAGTTCAGGTGAGAACTCCTAGGTCATGGTACCTACTTTAGAATGAAGAACCACTGCAATGGCAAGACCACTGGTTGGTTTAAGGGGTGAAGTGGTTTACCTATTTTACTTCTTAAAGAATGTTTGTAACTTCTTTATGTATAATAGGCTATGGGAAAGCAAAAGAGGAAGCCAGGAGACACGTTAGAGGCAGTTGTTGTAGCCCAGCCTAATAATAATGGGAGTTTAGACTGGATCCCATCAAACTATGATAACCATAATGGCAAGATTTCTGTTTTGTTAATCTTTGAGTGTGCATTTATCAATTAGAATATAATAAAGACCATGGCAGGATACAGCTTGCTTTATTTTTTAAAATACATATAGACAAAGATAATTAACTTTCACCCCTGCTACCAAGCTTCTTCCACTTTTCGCTCTCTGAGTCAGAGATTAGTGTGTGTTATAAATTGTCTTCAAGTATAGGGATACAGTAATTAATAGGACAACATTCAAATTCCTAGTTGGCTCTCCAAAATTTAGTTAAAAATAAGAGGTAAAACTGAGTACAACTGTTAGTCCAGCTCTCTTTTCATGAAAAAAGTCTATTTCGCTGGAATTTTCATCATAATCATTGTCCAGTGTCTCTGTTTTGTTTAAGAATAATTCTGTTTTGGGGTTGAGAGGAAAACAAGAACCCTCAGAGATTAATAGTCAATAGTTCCTGAGGAAACAGGGCAAAAAATAAATAATAATGATTATTTTTCTAAGTATCTACAAAACTTTTAATGCAACAGCTATCAGAGGCAGGAGTTAATTGTGTCAAAAATATTCCTCCCCTCCACTTGCACTTGATTTCCAAATATATAATTTAATTTTCAATTGAACGTGATCAATTAACCACTTACCCATTTTGGATTAGATGGGGTCAATATTTATTGACCCATTTTTATTCAGTGCTCTTCCATGTGAAAACACAGATATTTAAGATAGGCTTCTCACCTCTCAGGAGCATTTAATCTAGCTGAGAAGATAAAATCTGAAATAACCTTGTCCATGTGTGCACCATAGGGTATCCCATGCATAAGTAGATGACCAATATGTTTGTTTTTGTTTGTTTTGTTTCAGTCAAAACCAACCACAGGCACCATAAAAATTGAAAATAATGGAGACTCAGTGATGATTTAAGATAGAAAGACTTCACAGAGGAGCAAAGAGTGAATTGGTATTGGGAAAATCACTGGGCTCTGGAAGCAGAAAACATGGGGAATGGGGATGTTCTCTCAAGGCAGAGGAAAAACTTCTGATCTAAGGGTTGGTGTGGGAGAGGACAATACAACCATCAAAACTGGAATCAAAGGCATTTGTTGCACTTCAAAAAGAACACTTTGTTTGCTCAGATAATGTCATTCTAACATCAGAGTGGCTATTAAATGTGCTAAAAATTGAAAAAGGTATGTGCTCTGATTAGTGGAAAGTTTTCTATTTTAATAAGACTCTAAATATGATTCTCTAATTAGAGTGAAGCATAAATACCTCAAAATTTATTATCTAATTGGTTTTTGGGTAACAACTGACTTATTTCTTATATAGTTTGTTGTAAATAGGGACTTTTTCCCTGGAACAATAATCCATATCATAAAAACACCAAAATTCATTGCAATACATGAAAAATAAATATGTGTTTTTTAAAATGTGCATTAGTAAGTGGAATACAACACTATTCCAGCTGCACTGTAAATATTCTCTTTGGCAGGTTTCGTTTTTCTTTTTTTCTTTTCTTTTTTTTTTTTGGAGGCAGAGACACTGATCCCTTTTCTTACTGGGTTGGATCTGCATATTATTTTCAAACACAAGGCTAAGTATATTTGCTGGAAGTCTCTTCATTTCCTGATTAGCCTATCTATAAGAAGACAAGGTCTTCATTGCTTTAAGTATGTTTGAATGATATCTAAAGATAATCTAATTTTACCTGAAACTCATCATTTCAGCATGCACACATGGCCCAGAAAATATTGGAACAGTACATTTTGGTGAGGAAGGACATTTTTCAGTGGCTATTGTTTTTTTTTTTTTTTTTTTCTTCTTTAATCATCCCTTTTTCTTCCTTTCCAGTAACAATCAGTTGAATCACAACTCAGTTTACTTTTATCAGGTGACTGGTTGCAGAGATGTTTGCAGGTGTTAGGCAAATATGCATATACATTTGGTTCATCATTGGTACTGTGGGTTAAATTGTAGTCTGCGAAAAGATAGGTCTAATTTCCAAACTCCTGGGGTCTATAACTGTGACCATCTTAGAAAAATGTTTTATAAGATATAGTTAAGTGAAAAATCTTGTGATGAGATCATCTTGGATTAACTGGGTGTGGGCCTTAATCCAGTGACAAGTGCCCTATTAAGAACAAGAGAAATACATAGAGAAGAAGACCATTTGAAGACAGAGGCAGAGACTGGAGATAGGCTAACACAAGGAAAGCTTAGCATCACCAGAAACTTGCAGAGGCACGGAACAGTCCTCACATAGAGACTTGGAAGTTAGTGCAACCCTTCCAGCACTTTGATTTGAACTTCTGGCCTCCAGAACTTTGAGAGAATACATGATATTACTGTTATTTTAAGTCACCAACTCTGTGGTACTTTCTTATAGCAGCCCTTGAAAACTAACACAAATGGGCGAGGCTTCTTATTTATGATGAAATAAGCTGTAAATGAGTTGTGTGTTTGTTGGTGTGTTTGTTCGTTTGGTTTTGAGACGGAGTCTCACTTTGTTGCCCAGGCAGGAGTGCAGTGGCACAATCTCAGCTCACTGCAACCTCTGCCTCCCAGGTTCAAAGGATTCTCCCACCTAAGCCTCCTGAGTAGCTGGGATTACAGGTATACACCACCACACCCAGCTAATTTTTGTATTTTTAGTAGACACAGGGTTTCACCATGGTGACCAGGCTGGTCTCAAACTCCTGACCTCAAGTGGTCCACCCATCTTGACCTCCCAAAGTGCTGTCATTATGGGCGTGAGCCACCATGTCTGGAAGTAAATGAATTTTTGAGTTAACTTTACTTGAGGGTCATTTGTAATTAGTTCCAGGAAGAGATTAGAAAGCCTCTGTATGAAGAACAGAAAACCAAAACTAAAATACTGCTAGGGATACCACCTTTGGATACTGAATTCTGTATATGTGGTGCCACCACATGATTAGTGACCTAATAGCATAATGGACCTATCTGAACTAAGATATTGTAAGAAGACAATAGCAGAGTGTATAGTTGTGTCATAAGAACTATTAATATTTTAGGCAGCGTTATCATTTATAGAGCCCATGGTCAGTAATAGTGGAGGTAACCGTGTTAGTATTAATAGTAACTGTCTTGTAATAAGAAGATACAAGGCTTCAATGCCTCTTCTATTCAAAAATGTCTTTGAGATGTTCCTCTTTTTGCGAAACCAGGCATGAATGTGCATGAAAATTAGGTCAAGGTGACTCTCCATATCCCAGATATTACAGATAACATACAACCAATTCTGAACTATCAGTAACTAGGTTATCAATGCTTCTTTTATTATAAGTTTCAAATAAGAACTTGAGCTAAATGGTTAAAGCCAAAGACAACAGAGATGTATTTCTTTGCTGGAAGAAAAATATCTCTGCTGAGAAGATACAGATTGTGGCCAAAATGTTCAATTCAGGCATGGCTTACCAGAAACTATGTTACAAAGTGGATTTCTGTAAAGTAAATTGTGTTTTTTCACTGGAATGCTATTATAATTGGGGCTTGCATTCTCAGCCTCATGCTTGGAAAGATGAGCAGAAACTTTATTTATATGGTCTTGTTGATTGTATCTCTGATGCCTCTTCATAAGGTAGATAAGTGAGAACTGATGTTATTTTTAACATGACACACTTCGAGGGAAAATGGTTAGTAAATGAAAACTCCATTGATTCGGACTACTGGGGAGAAAAGCAGGCATGGTTCTTATCTTGAAGGAATTTACATTATTCTAAAAAATGTAGAAAGCGATTATTAAATTACTACAACTGATAAAGTATTATGGAAGGGAAGACTCGGGTGCTGAGACAGTATCCAACTGGTAGAACCTCACCCAGAGAATGCATGTAAGGAAAGATGTAATTTTATTCTTCTTAATTCAATTGAATTTCTGATGATCTTTTTTTTTTTTTTTTTTTTTAGTTATTTGTTTCAAATTGAAAGCATTTACAGTATATTTTAAATTATTTCCCAAAGAGTTGTGTCATTCTAAGTTCACTAAAGAGAGCAATCAGTCTTTTCCTCTGGTACTTGTGTTCTTTAGTAACATCCTCACGTAATATATTGTTACTCACTTTCATACTTAGATTGCCTTCAGTCCTTGTTACAGGACAACATCGTCACCTTCACATACAGGTAAAGCTGCTGCTTTTACGTTGTTTGCTCACCTTTTTCCTTTCTACCTTCCCATAGATTTCTTTTTCCTGCAAGCACTCCTCCCAAGATATCCACTGAAAACAGGGAGATTAATTGAGAGACAGATGCAATCACCGCCTCCAAGTTACTAGATTGCCTTTCTTCTGGAATCCTCGACCATAATGAATTGCATACAATTTAGACTTGCAAAAATCCCAGAATTGAAATAGATTTTAGAATCAAATCCATCTGATAATGTTGGCTAGTATTTTGTAAGTGCACACTATGTGTGAAGTACTCTCCTTCAACACTTAAATTTTCTCATTTAATCTCCACAACAATGCCTTAAACGCTATCTTTATTGCCATCTTTATTTTCTAAAGGAAGAAACTGAGATATATTTTATTTGTATAGGGTTGGACGAGCCAGTAAATTCTTTTTTTCTCTTGTTTCCCATTCTGTAAAAAAAGATGAGTAAAACTTGTTTCATAGAATTAATATGAGAATTAAAAAGGATAATGTAAGACCGTATAAAAACACTGACTATAATAATTACCTTCCTCTTCTAAATTTTTTCTTTTACTTTACAAATATTTAGGGAATATTTTATAAACATCTAGAGCCACTCACATGTATTTAGTCTTCCATCAGAATTTTGCCTTTTTCTGAGTCAAAACCCATGTGTTTGACCTTCACTGAGGCAGGAGACTAGTAGGTAACTTTGTTGAAATATGATTGAATAAATAGGAAATGCTCTTGATTGTTGATATCTTCTGATGTTATCTGTCAACTTCTGAGACATAAATTTTGTACTCAAGATTTCTGTAGGAAGGGAGCTGGACACATTCCAGTAAAATAGCGTATATAGCTATTACTCCAAGTATAAAATATATTTGATTATCTCAAACTGTTAGGAACATATATTGCTTAAGAAATAACTTGCATGTAATTTTTAAAAATGAGTTTGAGTCATGGTAGCATTTTAAGATCTCAATCTCACCCCCTATCCCTACTGAAAGTAACTAGGCAGAGTGTGCTGAAGAAATGATTTCTGTTAGACAGGAGAGGGATTTTTTAATGCTAGTTTCTAGCTTCTAAAATGTACTGTTGTATTGATGCCAAAACCTGCAAACTACCTCTGCATTTCATTTGGCCTGTTGCTGATATAGTCATAGACACAATGCTTATTAAGAGTTACATGAAAGTTATGTCTTCAGGGGTATAGTTGATATGTACAGTGCATATCCAAAAGCAAAGGGATTTATTAAATAATAATCTGTGATTTCTTGTGAATTCTTCTCATCTAATGACTTGCTCACGGGCAAGACTATTTATTTAGGTAGAATCTTTGTAAAAAGTAAAGATATATGAAAGTTTAAGTTAGCGTCTGTGTTGTGCCTCTAACATTTTACCTGAGTAGGATTTAGCAGTATCAATAGTGAAGACCAATGAAGTGGTTTCTGTATTTTTCCTGTATTTGATAGCATTGTGAATGTAATATTTTTATAAAATAGATGTATATTTCATTTTAAAACATAATGCACCTTGCAAACATAATAATCCACCAAAAGTTTCCAACAGCCCCAATTTGTTCATAGCATTTTCTGTGTGTTACTCTTTTAGTTGTTTTATTCTTATTTTATTTCTAGTAACAAGCTCTGGAGGGGACAGTGCCATATCAATATAACAGAAAAATAGGCTAAGTCTGTGGAATCTGATGTTAAGCAACGTGCCTGAGGTCATTAAATTTTCTTTTAGAGAGTAGGAACTCAAATCTTCATCCATCTTACTACAAATAAACTACTTGTTTGCTTTTCCTATTTTGTATTTGAAGTGCTCAGTACAATGCCAAGCATTTATTTTTTTAATTTCAATTTTTCTTTTTATTTTAGTTTAAATTCTGAGATACACGTTCAGAACATGCAGGTTTGTTACATAGGCATACATGTACCATGGTAGGCTACCAAATCTATCAACCCATCATCTAGGTTTTAAGCCCCACATGCATTAGCTCTTTGTCCTGATGCTCTCCCTCCTTACCACCCCCAACATTTGCCAGTGTGTTGTTCCCCTCTCTGTGTCCATGTGTTTTCATTGTTCAGCTCCTGCTTATGAGGGAGAGCATGTGATGTTTGGTTTTCTATTTCTGTGTTAGTTTGCTGAGGATGATGGCTTTCAGCTTTATCCATGTCCCTGCAAAGGACATAATCTCATTTCTCTTCATGGCTGCATTGTATTCCATGGTGTATATTTACCACAAATTCTTTATCCAGCCTGTCATTGATAGGCATTTGGGATGGATCCATGTCTTTGCTATTGTGAATAGTACTGCAATAAACATACATGTGCATGTATCTTAGTAGTAGAATGATTTATATTCCTTTGGGTATATACCCAGTAATGGGATTGATTGCTGGATCAAACGGTGTTTCTGGTTCTAGCACCTTGAGGAATCACCACACTGTCTTCACAATGGTCGAACTAATTTGCATTCTTACCAGCAGTATAGAAGTTTTCCTGTTTCTCCACAGCCTCACCAGCATCTGTTGTTTCTTGACTTTTTAATAATTGGCATTATGACTGGCATGAGATGGTATCTCATTGTGGTTTTGGTTTGCATTTCTCTAATGATCAGTGATGTTGAGCTTTTTTCATGTTTGTTGGCTGCATACATGTCTCTCTTTGAGTAGTGTCTGTTCATACACTTTGCCAATTTTTTGATGGACTGTTTTATTTTTCTTGTACATTTGTTTAAGTTCCTTATAAATTCTGGATATTAGACCTTTGTCAGATGGATAGATTGCAATTTTTTCCTCCCATTTGGTAGGCTGCCTGTTCACTCTGATGATAGTTTCTTTTGCTGTGCAGAAGATCTTTAGTTTAATTAGATACCATTTATTAATTTTAGCTTCTGTTGCAATTGCTTTTGGCCTTTTCGTTTTGATATCCTTGCCCATACCTATGTCCTGAATGGTATTTCCTAGGTTTTCTTCTAGAGTTTTTATGGTTTTTGGTTTTACATTTAAGTTTTTCATCCATCTTGAGTTATATTTTGTATAAGGTGTAAGGGAGGGGTCCAATTTCAGTTTTCTGCGTATGGATAGCCAATTTTCCCAGCACCATTTATTAAAAAGGGAACTTTTTCCCCTGTTGCTTGTTTTTGTCCGGCTTGCTGAAGAAATCCAAACATTTAGATGCTTATTTGTCAGTTAAGTTTTGTCTTTAAGTTTTAATTTTGGCCAGGTGCAGTGGCTTACACCTGTAATCTCAACACTATGAGAGGTCAGGGCAGGAGGATCCCTTGAGGCCAGGAGTTTGAAACCAGCCTGGGCAACATAGCAAGACCCCGTCTCTTAATTTTTTGTTTTTAATTAGCTGGGCATGATGACACATGTCTGTAGTACCAGCTGCTTGGAAGGCTAAGTCAAAAGCAGTGCTTGAGCCCAGGATTTGGTGGCTTCTGTGAGTGATGATTATGCCACTGCACTCTAAGCTTGGGTGACAAAGCAAGACCTTGTTTCAAAAAAAGAAAGAAAAAAAGATTTAATTTTAACTTTGAATGAGACTTGTTTCTGGTTGTGTACATTCCTCTTCTTCTGCTATGAATAGTCATTTTCTCACTTTTTTTGTGTCTTAGTTTCCTTTGTTCATTTCATCTCTGTTTCTCTGTGCCTGATATGCTTACTGCATTAAATCATTTTAAGGACTAAATGAGATGGTGTCCTTGCAAGGGCTAGCATGGATCCCAATATAAAAGTCATGTTCAGTAAATGATAGTAACTTCTGTCTTTTGGGGTTGGGACCAGCGCCTTCTTGCTTGTCCTGGACCAGCCATGGCAAGGCCAAAAGGAGGGAAGACATGAGGCTGGGGGCTGAGACTAATTTCACTTCCCTTAAAAGGACCTTCACATTTCCTCACTATTAAAAGCCTCTTAGTTCAGTTTTCTGATATCTACACGGTAGGAAGGGTGACTGAAAACTGGATAGAAGACCAATGCAGAAATTCCAAAACAATGCCAAGCACCCACACTTGCTTGTTAATTCATTGGTAAAAAAATACTTTGCTTCTTTCTATTATACTTGGCTTTTTGGTGGTAGTTTATGGCCCCTGATATATGTTTTTTTTTTCCACTGAAATCCCTGAGGAGACTGAGACTGAAGGAGAAGAGTTCTCATACACACTTATTTTAAACAATTTATGTGTTCTTAACATCTGTGTAAAAATTACAACTTTTTCATCGTTGTAGATTTAAACTTATTTTGATTATACTAGAGGAGCACCTTACTTTTTTTAAAAAAAAATAAAAGCCTACAATTCATAGTGAATCATCATTTAGAGTAAGTCTTTTAAAAACTGATTAAATTTTCTCTCTTTAATTAATTCGGAGTTTTATGTG
The DNA here is from genome assembly GCF_009761245.1 of Sapajus apella. NCBI lineage: Eukaryota > Metazoa > Chordata > Mammalia > Primates > Cebidae > Sapajus > Sapajus apella. Next base: position 21,730,609 of record NW_022436954.1, read on the forward strand.
TTGGACTTGCTTCCGGAAAGACTTCATCTAATCTAATTTGTATAGTCATGTTTGCATAAGGCACAAAGGTCTCAGTGGCAAAGCCTAAGGAATGCCAGATAGGAAAATACAGACACTCAAATATAAGAAATAGACTAACTTTACTCCATAAATAAATGGGTCCACATTTCTGTTTCCCATGCCTGGCCATTCATTTCACTTGGTAAAGTGCCTAGAATTAGCTAGACACGGTGTGGGAATGCAAATATGAGTGCCATGCTTCCTTTCCTGTAGGGCTCATAATTTAGTGGTGTGGCACATTTGTGCAAATTTAAATAAAATACAATACCAAAAAGAACTTTGGAGAAGAGGAACAAAGATCAATGGGAGAACAGAGGAGCGAGGGCCTGTAATGCATCTGGGAAGTTTTATTTCCTTATATGTCCATTCATTTGTGAAACAAAAACTTACTGCAGAGCTATGATGAGTCAAGAACTATTATTGGTGCAGGTGCTGGACATAAAGTGAGAAATATGTGATAGGCACCCAGTAAGTACTCGTTGAATACAGGAATGAATAAGCATGTAAATATAGACTTTCTGCCCTTAGAAATTCTACTCTCTATGGAGGAAGCACACAATAAAAACTACATTAAACAATTTCAGACAATGGTTAATGTTATAAAAAAAATTAAAGCTTGGTAATTAGAGAATAAAGATGGACAGGTAGTATTTCTGACATCTTAGTTTCATGGAGTCATAAGCTTTCAATCCAGACTTGAAAGGTGGGTAACATTTTGGTAGAAAAGAATGAAGGTTGGATTTCTTTCTCTTAAACTCTACTCATATATCCTCCACACTTTTACTACTCTGGGATTTTTAATTTACTGGTCTGCTTTTACCAATGAAATGGAATTTGTGAGGACAGAGACCATGTCTGACTTATCCTCACATGCCGAGCACCATGTTTAATATGTACTAGGTTCTAATAAATGTTTTTGGAATCAATTATCAATAAGTGATGGGGCAGAAATAAACAGAGTTACTCACGTGGTGTGGCTGCATTTGAAGATTTTGAATAGATTGGTGTAACTGGACTTCAGGTCTTTGGAGGTGTTACTGGGTGGTAGAGTATAGTATTGAAGATAGACTAGATTGGGGCCAGACTGAAAACCGATGGCCTGAGAATTGAACTGAAAGATTTGGATTTGAGTGGGGAGTCACTGAGCCAGATCCTATGACAGGAAAGAAACTGTGTGTGTGTGTGTGTGTGTGTGTGTGTGTGCGCGCGCGCGCGCGCGTGTGTGTGTGTGTGTGTGTGTGTGTGTGTGTTTTTCATTTCTTGGAAACATGATCTTTCTCTGTTACCCAGGCTGTAGTACAGTGGAATGAGTGCGTAGCTCACTGCAGCCTCAAACTCCTGGGCTCAAGCAACCTGGCCACCTCAGTCTCCTGAGTACCTGAGACTACAGGCATGTGCCACCATACCCGGTTATTGTTTGTTTGTTTGTTTGTTTGTTTATTTTAATTTTTTTCAGAGAGAGTGTCTCGCTTTTTTACCCGGGTGGTTTCAAATTTCTGGACCCAAGTGATCCCTGACCTCAGCCTCTCAAAGTGCCTGAGTGACAAGCATGAGCCACCGTGCCTGGCTTCTTAAAGAAGGAAAATCTTAGCGTTATAATTGCTTTCAATAAGTACCAGACATCTAACACCTGCCAGGTGCTAGGAAATCAGGTACTTAATCAGTTAGTCATCAATTTTAAAGGATTTGCCAAGCATTTCAAAATAGGGAGTAAAGGAGAAGGAAATACCTAAAATAGCTGAAGTTTTAAACCTGAAGCAAGTGTGGGAAAGAAAGAAAACATTAACTGGAATAGAAAACACAGATAAAGCCTGCTGGTTTCCGAAAAGGTGTTAGCAAATCTTCTTGGCCTAAGGAGTTCCCAGAGGTACAAAACCCTCTGCAAAACCAGCCAACTGCAAGAGTTGTAACACAGTTTTATGTATGCTATGCTATGAAATGAGCAAAACAAGTACTTAGAGTTTGGAGAAGTGCTTGTTTCCTAGATGCTTCTTCCTAGTTCCTATTCCACACCTGTTATGATAACCTTCTAACTGCATCTCTAGACTCTGTGTCTTTACACCTCATGATTGGCAAAATAAGCTGGAGGGAGTAACATTTTATTAGATTTGGAGAAACAGCCAGATGTGAAATTTTCTAGAAGACAACGCTCTGAGATAATTATAATTGAAATACAGAAATGGGGATCATGGGAAAGCTGAAATAATAATAGTGAACTTCTTAAAGAAATGTTTTTCTGCTTGGTTATTGTTATGGATTGACACATAAGACCAACATTTCTAATTAGCATTTGCAACCAACAACATGATACCAACCAAAGAAAGGCAGATGAATGTTGATGTGTAAAAACAAATTTTTCAGCTGCAAAATACAGCGTGTAAAATAGCCACATTTTACCATGCTGGGAAAAGTAGCATTAATTCATCTGCAAAAATATCACTGAATAACAGGCCTTTTAGCTCACCTGCTTTAGTCCCACTAATAGACAAGGTAAAGCTGTAAAGAACAGTCAGCAAGTACATAGATATTTAAAGAAGGGGGAGATCTTTTGAATAATTTCGTACTCTTGAATTTTAGTTTGAATGCCTATTATTTCTGGTCACATATCCCTGCACAAATTATATAAATAAATGTCTGGTTTTGAAACTTGAGCCAAATGAAATTTATTTGACCAATAATTCTTAAAATATGCAAATATGTAAAGCTAACTGTCCATGGTATTTTTAAAGCGTTATTATTGATCTTTTAATGATATCACTGATACTCTAGTTTATCCTAGAAAAAAATAATGTAAAACTAAGTGTGCAGTATGATAAAGGGATAAAATGACCAAGACCTCTTGGCTAAGTGTTCTACTCTGAAATTTATTTTGACTGATGCATTAAGAAGTAATAGACATTATGCCTTGATTCTTCAATTACAAAGCATTTGGAGAAAATATTTTTTTTTCATAGAAAGAAACATTCTCATTGGCTTAGCTTGGCCTTTTTCTGTATAAAATATCCTAATTTGTAATTCTTAATCATAGTTTTCTTCTTTCAAATATTTCCCCTTCAAAACCATAAGACATCCTCATTTTTTTTTTAAACGAACATAATTTTGTCTTTTTTTCTCTTGAATTTAGAAAATTTTACAAGAGAGGCTGTTGCTTTGTTGATTTCAAAGATAGTTTCAGCCCAAGACTTGGACTCATAGGATAAACTTATTTTGAGTAACTACTTTGAGCAGAGATGGAATTTTTATTCTTGTGCTATGCCCTATATACTAGAAAAATCAAAATTTCCTAATTGCCAAAATAGGTAAAGGTTAATTGCTAAAGATGCAAAAATGGGGCAAACTCCAAGTTGCTGACAGAATCCTGAACCAAAGTGCAAACCAGACATTAGAAAAATTGGCAAAAGTGTAAGGTACCATTGTTGAAAAGCGGGGGGATGCCAGGTGTGATGACTTACTCCTGTAATCCCAGCACTTCGGGAGGCCAGGTGGGTGAATCACAAGGTGAAGGGATTGAGATCATCCTGACCAACATAGTGAAACGCCATCTCTACTAAAAACCCAAAATTAGCTGGGTTTAGTGGTGGTCACCTGTAGTCCCAGCTACTCGGGAGGCTGAGGCAGGAGAATCATTTGAACCTGGGAGGTGGAGGTTGCAGTGAGCTCAAATTGTGCCATTATAGTCCAGCCTGGTGACAGAGTAAGACTCTATCAAAAAAAAAAAAAACTCTAAAACAAAAAAAAAAAAAAAAAAAAAAAAGGAAAAAAGTGGGATAAAACATCTTCATGAGATTAAACATTTATAAAATATAATTATGAATAGACTACAGTCTCTATGTATTTTTTATGTTGGAATATATCATAAGCAAGGAAAGAATTCCATGTATTGTAGTCTGAGCATCCCAAACTGTATCGAGCACTGAAGCTCTTAGGAGTTTCCTTTCTAGCACAATATGTTGGTTTGGTTCCCTGATATACAACTTCAGAGAATTAGAGAATCAAAGGCATGCTTACCCAGAGCTTTATTAGGAAACCTTGCATACTGCAGATTTTTTTGCATTGCTTTTGGTGGTAACTGGGCATTTATTAAGAAGGTCATTTAAAAAAAGAACCCTAAAATATTATATTATTTAAATTTATTATACTTATACAGTGAACTCTAGTTTGTAGTTATTATACAATTGTGTATGTTTGTTAATTACTGCTGAAATGATTATTTAAACTTAAAAAGGCAAACTGGCTATTTAGTAACTTGAGTTCTAATCCTAAATGCCTCATTCCACATGATTCGTTCAATTCAATAAATATTTATTAAGCTTCAACTCTGTGAAAGGTACTGTTGTAAGTCCTGGGGTTATGGCAGTGAACAAGATAGAGAAGGTCTCTGATTGCATGGATTGTACGTTTTACATAGTAAACAACAAACAAATACGTATAAGGTTAAGAAGTAATATGTACTTTGAAAATAACAAAAATAAGGGGTTATCATGGGATTGCAGGCAATTTTAGGTAGAGTGGCTGCTGGGCAAGGTCTCTCTTTGGAAGTATTTTGAGATAACTAACAAAAGTTAATAGTTCCATCAGCACATGTGGTACATTGAACTGTTAGTGAAGATGTCCCTTCCTTTTTGTGCTGTAGACCTGCCCTGGATACAGTTGTCAGTGACCAGCATCTGGGCTGCCTTTCATCCTGCATTTGACTTAATTGTCAAGTGTCTTCCTGCCGTGCCCAAACCCCACAACGGGATGTTGTAGCCCTGGAAGTGAATAAAAGTATGAGAAAATCCAAGTGAAAAGATTCTCAGGCAGAGAAACACCTGAAGCAAGTGCCTTGAGTTGGATATAAAATTGGAGTATTAAGAAATAGCAAGTTGTCTAACTGTGCCAGGGACAAAGTGAGTGAATCAAAGAGGCAAGTTTTTTAATCTCGGTGAGCTTCAGGATACTCACATTTAAGAGAATAATACTTGGACTGATTTTCCATTCATCCTTTCACACATTCATTAAAAACTATTAAATCTGCACGTATTGGTTGTGTGTCTTTGTCAGTGGCAGATGCCAAGTGTGTCTTCATTAATCAATAACTTCTGAGTAGATACCAATGAAATAAAACTTTAGGAAGGATATGAGTGCTCATAGAACCAGCAGAAAGTTGAAGAATGAGCCAAAATGAGTAAAAACCAAGACAATGCTGAAGGACTAGGAAGGAAGAATCTCATAATAAATATATTTCGTTCAGAGCCTGAGGGAGAATTGCATGAACTGTAATTATTTTTGGATTTGTGTTTATTTTTTCTTCAGTTCAGGACTTCGAGATAGTGGTTTTCAGTAGACCTATGTTTGATCCTCTGAATATTCAGGTAGGGAAGTACAAGGCTCCCTACTACAATCCCAGCAGGTTTTATTCAAGGACGAATCATGCTGTCATTAGGAAGAAAAATGAATGTTGAACAGCTAAATACCAGATGGAGCCATAGGCCAAAGAGAATCGTAAGCATGTAAGACATATAAGACTCAGATATATAAATATATATATATATATATATATATATTTATATTGCCCAATCTTATTAATAGAGTGTATATATATGCTTATATTATTAAAGCTCTTATTAAATTATGTATATTACTACTTATGTATAATGCATACTTATTAAAAGTATGTATATATACTAAAATCTTATTAAAAGTGTATATATACTTAATAATTGTTTTAAAAGTATATACATGTACTTAAAATCTTATTAAAAGTATGTATATATACTTATATCTTACTAAAAGTATGTATATGTTAAAAACTTATTAAGGGTATATATACTTTTAATCATGTATTAAATTCTTAAATATGTTATATTAAATATATATTTATTTAACATATTAGATATATTACTTTTAGTAATATATACTTTTAATACTGTTTACATATAACTCTCTCTCTATGTGTATATACATATGTGCTGTTTTATATATATATAAAACAGGAATGCTATTCCAGATAAAGAGAACAGGCTGAATGAAAATCTGTATCTGGGTTCAGTGCAGTGGCTTATGCCTGTAATCCCAGCACTTCTGGAGGCCTTGGATGGATCACTAGAGCCCAGGAGTTCCAGAACAACCTGGACAATGAGGTGAAACCCCTGTCTCTCCAAAAAACACACAAAACATTCAGGCATGATGGAGTGTGCCTATAGTCCCAGCTACTCAGAAGGCTGAGGTGGAAGGATGGCTTGAGCCCAGGTGGTCCAGGCTGCAGTGAGCAAGACTGCACCACTACACTTCAGTCTGGGTGACAGACTGGGAGACCCTGTCTCAAAAGAAAAAGAAAAAAAAATTCTTTTGTGAGCAGGAACTCAGGGTGTTCATACAGAACCTGAATGGGTGAAGGAGGTAACTAAGGACCACATGTTGATGGCCTCCAATGCCTTGATACACTAGATTCAACATTGGGTAAACAGTTTTCAACCCTAGCCACTCAACGAATTCAGTTAAAGAAAAGTTTTAACACTTTCCTTAATGTTTTGAGTTTAGACTCATTGATAATATAATCTATCAACACAGATAATTAAAACAAACAAAATAGTGTTCCCAACAGTAATTAGAAAACAAATGAGGATGGCAATAACAAAAAAGATATGTATTTCAATATACAAACCCTCCCACACAGTTACAATGAGGAATTAAATACTAAGAAGCTCTTCCCTCTACCCAGACTCATGAATGTAACAGTTGCAAATGCATACTGATACGGGTGTGTTGCATTTATGATTCCATCAGTACTGCCTGCAAGATTGTATGGATACAATTTACCTAAATGGTGAACTCTTCTTGGTCAGTTTCCAAACCAACAGAGTTTGATTTTCTCTGTTTCTCTCAGGTACTAACCTTTCTAAAAAATTCAGGTACAGGGTGCAATTTGATGTTTTCATGTCAAATAGAATGCAGGTTTAGTTAGATAATGACATGCCTGCTTTTTACCTACTCCGTGTTCAGCGGGGTTTTCTAGAGTCCTGCAGCACTGGCATAATTCCTCCTCGCATGGGACAGTACATGCACTGTACAACTTCTATCAGCCCTGCCCATTAAATGTGAGTAAAGTCTCCCATCACTATGACAACAACAACAACAAAAAACTCCACATTAGCAAGACTCACATTAATGGGTAGGATTGTACCCTCTGAGAACGTTAAGTGGACATAAGGAGAGAAGGGGCGTAACTAGATTCGCCAAATTATAAATGCCAATTTGGAAAGGAAATTGCAAGGAGTAAGGAATTAGAGACTGAAACTAGGGCAGTAATTGTGAATAGAAAGGAAAGGAGACATATTTGACAAACACCGCAATGTGGAGACTGATTGGAAGTGAAAGCTGAGGGAAAGGAAGGATCAGGGATGTTTGGATCATGGTTACATTTTGCAGTTCAGTGACTGGTGACATTAATCAAAACTGGTACTATGGGAGGCGACATATTGCAAAAAGAAGAGATAGGAAGCGCAGTCCTCAACATATTAAATTTGATGTACATCTGTGGCTCCACATGGATATGCCTATTAGGTAGCTAGAAATTTTGGTCTTGAGCTCAGGAGGGAGAGTTTAGCAGAGGATATAGATTTGAGATTCTTCGGAGTGTGAATAGAATGCCAAGAAGTACAGCTGTTAAGGGAAGGGGCAGAGACACAGAGCCAGTTAGGGAAAACAGCAAATATAATTTAGAAAGTTAGCATATTCTTTTCTATCATGAGTTACCAATGAGTCTGGAAGAAAATATTCCCCTAAGCACCCAGAAGTTAAATAGGCCAATGACATTTAAGAAATAAAGAATATAGTGCTTGTTTGCTTATATTATGCCAGAAATGCATACTATTTTTTAGTCTTTTTAAATTGGGGCATTATATTTAAAGCACATTTGAGGCAAACCTCAATTCACATCTTAACACGTATGAATTTTCCTTAGATAAATCACTTAAAACTTATGGGACTCAGTTTTCCCAGCCTTAAAATGAGGATAAAATGTCCAAATCACAAGATGATTCAGAAGATTACTTGAGAAAATATCCGTGAAATGAGAGCCTGGCTTGAGTATGAGAGGTACTCAGAAACATTTGACAAGCTGGAGAAGAAGACAGATCCAAGAGATATGTCCTTTATGCCAAGACTGAAGAGTCCCTTGTGAAAAACTTCAAATAGGAGGAGGCTTGCTGGTGGGTAGAAAACACCCTATAATCTGAAAGAGTGTTGGGAGTTCTCCAGATGGCTATGTTCGATAGTCAGTGGGTCATGCCTAAGACGAGAACTAACTCAAGCTACCTAAGAAAAGGGAAGAGAAAGGTGAGCAACTCAGTAAGGTGCCTGTTGGCAGAGTGGTGTTGGTCTGGGTGGAGTGTGGTGGCTTTGTCTAGAGTATGCCCTAAACCCACTCTAGGCACATGCACACACACAAACACACATGCTTGCCCAGGACCTAGGGGAGACAGGATTCTAAATAAAACTCAAAACAATTATTCTGCTAGGTTTTTTAGACAGTGAGGCACAAAGAACACTCCTTTTGGACACACCTCAATGAAAGTAATGGGAAGGGGAACACTCCTCCAGCAGGGACTGAAGTGATTCTGCTGCCTTTGCACTGGCTTCTCCCACACCTGCCTGTAGAGATTGTAATACTTGGAGAGACAGCAAGAAAAGGGGAAGTTAGCCCATGGGAAAGGTAATATCACTGTGCAGAGCAGTGGTGGTACCGGCAGCAATTTATTTGCTTCTGTGCACACAGGAGACATTCCCTAGGGCCTTCCAGAGACATTCTCAAGTCCTGTGAGAAGCCAGGACTTGGTACAAACAAGGGGTGAAATGTGAAAACTAAGACCTAATGAATACTGATTGTATTAGCCCTTTTTCATACTGCTATGAAGAAATACCTGAGACTGGGTAATTTATAAAGAAAAAGAGGTTGAATGGACTCACAGTTCAGAATGCCTAGGGAGGCCTCACAATATGGTGGAAGGTGAAAAGGAGGAAAAAGGCACGTCTTATATGGCAGCAGGCAAGAGAGCCTGTGCAGGGGAACTGCCCTTTTTAAAACCATTAGATCTCATGCGACTACTCACTTTCTGAATTTTTTTTTTTTTTTTTTTTTGAGACAGAGTTTCGCTCTTGTTACCCAGGCTGGAGTGCAATGGCACGATCTCGGCTCAAAGCAACCTCCGCCTCCCAGGTTCAGGCAATTCTCCTGCCTCAGCCTCCTGAGTCGCTGGGATTACAGGCACGCGCAACCATGCCCAGCTAATTTTTTGTATTTTTAGTAGAGACGGGGTTTCACCATGTTGACCAGGATGGTCTCGATCTCTTCCACTATTCACTTTCATGAGAACTGCATGAGATACACCTGCCCCTGTGATTCAATTACCTCCCACAGAGTCTCTCCCAGGACACATGGACATCATGGGAGCTCCAATTTAAGGTGAGATTTGGGTGGGATACAGCCAAACCATATCACTAATATTCCTCCTGATGGTGTAAAGCACTTAGCTCAGGCCCTGAGGAATAGTAAATAATATAGTGTAGTAGAGGTAGATTTAATATTTAATATATACATTTCTTACATTGGGAAGGTTTATTTGTACATTTGGATTTCTGCCAAATTGAATTCATTGATAAAAAGAATAACAAATTGTAAGGGACAAAACAAAAGGAAATCACATATTGGGACACTAACATATCAAAGAAAGGTAGAAAGTCGTGTTTTCAGCCTTTGTTCTCAGGGCTGCAGCAGTCCCACCAGGAAGCTGCTGGCAGCTCCTCCAAGGCTCATGCTGCACTCTGACAGAAGGCAAAACACCAACTACATTGTAATTGGAAACTCAAGGGAGATTAGCCTTAACTTTTCTTAATTAAAAATAATAATTATGATACCCAGACCATGAAGAAGATAGGCCGCCTTCTCCCTAGAATATGTTAAAATATAAAGAGAGAGAATGGGATTTAATGAGGTATACTGCATTTGACCCAATTAAATCCTCATGCCTATTTTAGTCTCCTGTATCTCAGTCTCCACTCGGCCTCTGAGGCTCATAAATAGTTACTGGACTCAGCTCATCAACAAAGCCACCGTAAGCAATAGGTTTCTTGCCCTAGATGCATATTGTGATTGACATTGTAATCTAAAAGAATGTGTTGGTGTCAGGAATGCCATGATATATATGAGATTTCTATATTGCCGACCAGGCTTCTCCTAATTGTGATAAAGTATTGGGAGTTATAGATATTGAGGTGCAAAACTGTGCAGGATGGATTTAGCTCTTTTTCTTAACATTTACAATAGAAATTTATCAGCGTGCACTGAAATGTGTTAGGATTGTTTTGTGTGTTTTGTGAAACTTCTGCTTCGTGTGTGTGTGTGTGTGTGTGTGTGTGCGCGCGCGCCCAATCACATAGTGGATCACAGTGTAAAATCTGTATCTTACTGTGTATCATGGCGGAAAACCAGTTTTGTTTGGAAAAACACTTCTATATCAGATCTGCATCACTCATTCTTAACTTTTATGAATCGCAAAGCATGTTTATTTTAGAAAATATTTTTTAAGTTTTATTTTCATTTTAGGGGCACACGTGAAGGTTTGTGTATTAGTCAGGATCCCCTAGAGGGACAGGACTAATAGGATAGATGTATATATGAAGGGGGTTAATTAGGAGTATTGACTCACATGATCAGAAGAAAGTCCCACAATAGGCTATCTGCAAGTTGAGGAGCAAGGAAGCCAGTTAGAGTCCCAAAACCTCAAAATTAGGGATGCTGACAATGCAGCCTTCTGTCTGTGGCCAGAGGCCTGAGAGCCCCTGGCAAACCACTGGTGTAAGTCCAAGAGTCCAAAAGCTGAAGAACTTGGAGTCCAGTGTCTGAGAGCAGGAAGCATCCAGCACTGGAGAAAGATGGCTTTCCGGAAGAAAATCAAGTCTGTGTTTTTCATCTTCTTCTGTCTGCCTTATTCTTGCTGTGCTGGCAGCTGATTAGATGGTACCCACCCAGATTGAGGGTGAGTCTGTCTCTCCCAGTGCACTGAATTAAATGTTAATCTCCTCTGGCAACACCCTTACAGACACACCCAGGAACAATGCTTTGCATCCTTCAATCCGATCAATTTGACACTCAATATTAACCATCACAGTTTGTTACATCAGTAAACACGTCACCAGGGTTGTTGTACCTATTATTTCATCACCCATATATTAAGCCCAGAACCTCATAGTTGTCTTTTCTGCTCCTCTTCCTCCTCCCATCCTGCCTGCTATTCCCCCCAGTGTCTAGGATTATAAAAATTTGAGTAGAACCATGAACTTCTTCTGAGAAAAATGCATATACTCACAATTGTGCATACAGTTGCATTTTGTATCTGAAGCCCTGTCTAAACGTTCCTAACCCAGAGTCTTTTGTTGTCATTGTTGCAATGAAGATCTAAAAATGCATGAAAGGGTAGGGGAGGTAATAGAATATGTCTTTAACAAACACACACAAACTATAAGGACAACAGTTTTTCCTCATAAGTACAACATAGATTTGGGAGAAAATTGCTATTACTCCTATTGTATAGGAGACTAAATTAAGAATAAGACAATGCCTAAGACATAAAGTATTTCAATAAATACTGCAAATAAAGTGAAATACCAAACATGTTTATTTTAGGCATAGAAATTAGAATGCTTTAGCAACTGCCAGTAAAGCTAGGTATAGCCATGGCACAGACTGGCTTCTAATAAAAGTGAGTTTTCAATAATTTACTTCAAAAGTGTTTAAAAGTGGGATAATATATTTCTTTTGTAGAGAATCAATTCACAAATTTAAGATATATTTTGCATGAACGGTGATGTTTTTGCCTTCCTCCATTTTTCCTCACTTTTACCCATTTTTTTAAAGAGAAAGAAAAACACTCTTCTTAGGAAAAAGTGATTTCTTTTGAGGAATTTTAGCACCTACTCTACATTATGTTTTGTTCAAATCTTATAACCAGGCATAAAATAATCCTTGCTTCAGTTATATAACATACTGTGTTAGGGTTTTCACTCAACATGAACTTAAGACATCACCAGTAACAAAATTCCATCTAAGCTACAGAAATGTTTTTTCAAACTATACATGATGCATGTGCTTTTTAATTGAGAAACAAGACTCTATTATAAATTCATGATACACGTATAAAATCTCTAAATATTACTAAATCCATTCCAAGAAAAGAAATGCACAATCAGATACAGGGAAGAATCAAGCAAAGGTACATTGATAGGCATAAAGAGCTTATTTCCTTCTGAATGAATTCTTCAAACTTCATTTTTATTTCCACCATATCCCTGACAACATTGATGAAATATCTGCTCTCTGTGTCTGCTCATCCCATAACATTAGGCTTTATGACAACTTTGGGTCTTGCAATGGAACACCAGTCCTTATCGTCCGGAGAACAGTTTAGAAGGCCCTAACATTTATTGAGTTTGTGTGGTGCAGTTGTAAGTGCTTTACAGACAGTATGTCATTCAAACCTTACAAAAATTCCCTAAATATTATTATCCCTATGATGCCTATGTCTCTAAAAGTTGTTTTACTATAGTTTCAACTCCTCTTCCTCTTAAAATAGTATTTTTAACCTTAGCATGAAGACATCTTTCCTAGGGATGCTATAATTTGAAGGTGAGGCTTTAAAATATGTACATTAAACAAAGTCTCCAGGCAGTTCTGGTAAAGGTGGTCCACAGATCACAGTTTAAAAAACACTATTTTAACGGTGTTAAAAATGTAAAAATAGTGTTCAAAATCTCTCTTAAGTACTTTTAATATCAAAATGAAATCTGTATTTTATTTGCTTTTTACCTTGTGACTGGTTCCGAGATTTAATTAAAATGAAATGGTCCCCTTACGTAAAATATAATTTAAAAAATAGAATACTTGCTTTAAAATTTGCCTTGAAGAAAGAAACCCATCTCCCAAATTTATATATCTATTCCTTAATCTGAGAGCCAGACTTCTTTTTAAATCTTTCTTTTGAGTCATACACGGAGTTCTAGTCACAGTAGTTCTCCCAGGTGTAAGACGGGCTTCTGTCCTGCCAGTGTGAGCAGTATGATATGGAAAGCTCATTGATTCCTTGTGATTTTAGTTAGGTATACTGGTGACAGACTGCATAGGGAATGGCTGAGTAACATTCAGCAAATTCGTTTTCCTGTAAGTGGGTTTTGTAATATATTTCAGATTTGGAAGAAAGGAACTGTCATTCCCGGAAAAAGTTTGCTTTTCTCTTCACTTAGTGTTGATCACAATGTAATATGGCATATGTGGTATGGCAGTATGTGATAATTCCTAGTCTCATTTCCTTTTTTCCCGTAACTTTCGCATATTCTTTAAATCAGAAGACTGATATAGATTTATTTTATCTTGACTTCAACTATCTCTCATCATTTCTCTTGGAGAAGATTGGAGAATAGCAGTCTAAAAGGCACCTGAGTTTGTAGATTTCTCAGGTGGGTGACTAAGGAATACAGTGTTATGGCTGTCATCAGTACTGATGTAACATTCAGCGGCATAAACAGAGGAGGGTGTTCAGATCACTGGGGACAGTAGATTAAAAGAAATTCAATGATATGATGTACATGTTTTTAAACAGAACACTTTCCACACTTTGGAAATCATTAAAGAGGTATTTGTGTTGCAATATTATCTGACATATTGTGGTGATACATGTTTTTTTTTTTTATAATTGTTATTCTATTTTTCTTCTTCCTTTCAGTTATTATGAAAAGACTGTGTTTCTCAGACCCTTTTTGTAGTTAGCCAAGAACACGCAATATTCTTTGGTTAATGCATTTGAATAAATAACGTGTGTTTGTGCATGTGTGTATATATGTGTCATGTCCAAGGAGGAGGTTTGAATGACCAATGTAAATCTATGCTGCACTTATTTCTACCTGTCCTATTAATTCTGGAAGCAAGTGTTCAGATGGTGCCTCTTCAACCTTTTCTCTTCTGAGTAACTATGATGATCAGAGCCCTCTTCCAACTTAGACTGAATAGGCAACTCAAAAAAGATACACTTTAATGTATTAAGTGATGGAGATTAGGCAGAAGGTAGTTATACTGCAGCATAACCTGATCTATGATGATTGACACCCATACGTTCTTCATAATCTTTATAAGAATTATCATTTCCAGTTGCATTGGACACAACAAAACACAATTGAAGACACATAGGTATTATATTTTCAGGATTAACTGTACCGCATTTATATTACTAAAAGTTTGGTGCTTTTTCCTCAGGGAAACTATTGAAACTAGGAAAATTTGGCCTAAATAAAAGGCTTAATAGAATGTCAATAGGTGATTTAAAATCTTTTTTTTTTAAATATACCGAAGCTTTATTTTTGCTCCTATATTTAATTATTTTATTGTATTTATTTATTATTTTTTCCATTTATTTATTTTATTGCATTTTAGATTTGGGGGTACATGTGAAGAACATGCAAGATTGTTGCATAGGTACACATGTGGCAGGGTGATTTGCTGCCTTCCTCCCCATCACCTACATCTGGCATCTCTCCCCATGCTCTCTCTCCGCAACTCCCCACCCCCCATTGTCCCTCCCCTAAATCTTAAAGGACAACCGAGTTGAGAAAAAAAAAAGTAAAGATAGAGCATTATAATTTCACAGAGGGTAAACCTGTACAAATTTGCAATATTCAAATATAAGTTCAAAGTGAGGGCAAATAATTTTTGTAATAATTACACATGCCAAAAATCACAATAGAGTATCTTGTGACATCTTGAATTTCTTTTTCATCAGAAGTGGAATGAAGGGAAATACTACATAATCTTGTCTCTTAGAAACAGTTTAACATAAGGGCAGATGCGGTGGCTCACGCCTGTAATTCCAGCATTTTGGGAGGCCAGGGTGGGCAGATCACCTGAAGTCAGGAGTTTGAGACCAGCCTGGCCAACATGCCAAAACCCCATCTCTACTAAAAATACAAACATTACCCCGGCCTGGTGGTGGTTGCCTGTAATCCCAGCTACTCGGGAGGCTGAGGCAGGAATCAATTGAACCCGGGAGGCGGAGGTTGCAGTGAGCCAAGATCGTGCCATTGCACTCCAGCCTGGGCGATGAGAGTAAAATTCAATACAAAAAACAAAACAAAACCAAAACAGTTTAATATAAAGGTTAGATATGTGGGCTTGGGAACACAGCACAGTCTATTCCTTTGCTATAATTTGTCCAATATCATCTACCTAGTAACTGGGAATAGCTAGTTATCCTGATGATATTCACAGTTACTGAGTAGATGATCTTGGACAAATTCTCTAGGCCTCAGTTTTTCTTGTATAAAATGGTGATAATTTTGATAATAGTGATATCTACCCTGATCTCGTTATTGGGATGACATGAGTGAAATCAGACAAAACACTGCAAACAGTGGCTGGCACAAGATAAATCATTAAGAACTCTTAGCTATTATTATTATAATATTCTCAAAGGAAGTTGAAGATTTACAGATGTATTGAGAGATAGAATTTGTTGAATTGTACAGTCCTTTTGAAATGGAGAAACTGTTTTTTGATTCTTGAATAAATCTATCAGACAGTACTCCTAGAAACTAACATTTTCCTTAAATCTAGCATTTTGAGCAATCACTCAAAAAATTTGTCATAGAATTTTGTAAAACTCTGAGGATTTTCTATTAGGTAGAATTGAATTTACTGTGTAATTACTGTGGAGGCAGAATTCTAAGATGATTCCCCCAAAGTTTCTCACCCTAATTCTACGCTGTGAATATGATCTCTGCCTTCTGCTTGTATTGCATGATTTTTATTTTTACATTACATGGCATAAAATGATTTTACAGATGTAATTAAGGTTACTAATCAGTTGGCCTTAAGACAAAAAAATTATTAGAGTGGACCTAATTTAATTATAGGAGCTTTTTAAAAGCAGACAGTTTCTCCAACTCATAGCAAAAGAAGAAGCAGGGGAATTTGAAGTATGAAGAACAACTCTACATGAGGAAACTAGCTGTTGGTCGCAGTATTGTAAAAGGACCCATTAGAAGTCCCATGGCAGGAAACTGCAGCAGCCTCTAGGAGTTGAAAGTTGATTAATAGCCAACTCTATTAAAAGAGGACTTCATTCCTACAATTACAGAGAACTGAATTCTGTCAACAATCTGAATGTGTTGGGAAGTAGATTCTTTCCCAGAGCCTCAGATGTAAGGACAGACATCCCACACTATGAGTGTGAGCCCCTGAGCAGTGGGCCAAGTTTAACTATGCTGGTCTGTCATACCTGCAAATAAATAGCCAGAGATTCATGGAAGAGAAGAGCAAGGGGTAATAATTGGGCGTGTTATTTTCTTTTTTATGGCACTAAGCTTGTTTTAGTTATGCAGCAATAGAAAACTAGTGCAGTTATAAAAAATATGGAGGTTGAGTTGATTTGGGAAAATAGTCATTTTTCGTAACACTAAAATTAGCTGGACCACTTATTTTGGGAAGAGAGAGAGAGAATGTGTGTGTGTGTGTGTGTGTGTGTGTGTGTGTGTGTAACTGATGAAAAAGACCAATGTAATGCACTATAGACATCTATTTAGACAGAAATGGAAATCGCTATTCTATTGAACGCATTTTTCACAGAATCAAGAGTGAATCACCATCTGAAAAAAACCTTGACCTTTTGGCTAGGAAATGCTAAACTATCTTTCACAAGATTTGATGCCTTATTGAAGCTTTTCTTTCTTGTATGTCTTTCAAGTGTGGATTACCATCTGCTAAATCATAGTTACGGTCAGCTGTGAGTCTAACGTTTGAAGAAGCCTTTATATGAAACGCCTCTTCTTTCATATGAAACATCTCTTATTTAAAACAAAACCACTATTTAAAGTTACAGAGTTACAAAGATTTTTATTTTATTTAAAGTACTATATAAACTAGTAATTATATAAATTGGCTTCTGTTTGTATTCTCAATTGATACTTGGAGTACATATGATAAGTAAAAAGACAGATTGATTACTACAGTCAAAATTCCGTACATTTTTGCATCTGTCTTATTGTGCTCCCCACTTTTTGTATTGGTCCTATTTTTCATTTAAATGATTTTACTCTTGACGTTTGAAATGTATATACTACTTTTATTTTAGTTTCTACATTAAACATATCAAATTGAAATAATTTTATACATTCAAACATAGATCTTTAAAAGTGAAAGTCCCAAATCAAAACTCATTTGGCAATGGCTGGGTATGGTGGCTCATGTCTGTAATTCCTGCCCTTTTGGAGGCAGAGGCAGGCAGATCCCTTGAGCCCAGGAGTTCCAAACCCACCTGGGCAACACAGGAAGACCCCATCTTTACAAAAAATACACGAATTAGCTGGGCACCGTGGTGTGTACTTGTAGTTCTAGTTGCTTAGACTAGCTGGAGGCTGAGGCGGGAGGATTGCTTGAGCCTGGCAGATGGAGGCTGCAGTGGGCTGTGATTCTGCCATGACCCTCCAGCCTGGGTGAGAGAGTGAGACCCTGTCTCACAAAACAAACAAAAAGACAAACAAAAAACTTAGTTGGCAATTATGTAGAATGCATTTAATTAATTTGGGTTGTGGAAAACCATTTTCTTTCAACACAGAAGACCCTTTAAAGTCTAACCACAAGAATGCTTCATGTAACAGATGTGGATATTAACTATCACAAGTGTAAATTGACTTTCCAGTGGTTACGCTTTGGCAGATTTAAATACACATTTTAAATTTCTTTTAAATTAAGTGTGGTTTCTATTACAGCATTTTATATTTCTTAACACAGATTTTCAACTGATACAACTTAGTTAAATTGTTTTCTTCTTATTCAGTAAAGGTAATTTTCCTGGTTCATAGGTAAAGTCCATGTGGCCTCGTGGTTTTAGGTTGTCACAGAAGTCCTTTGCATGCTGTCAGACAAGCAGCTTCAAGAGTGCCACAGAACATGTGATAGCTAAACTGGTGCCCAACCACATCTTCTGACTTTCTGTGGCTCTAAAAATCTGTGGGAAAGCATGATAACTTGTTCTCAAATTGGGGTTCCATTATGTTCAGACACCAAAGGGACCTGATTGTTAAAATTTGGTCCCCTGAAGAAAATTGTAAGCGAATTAAGTTAGTGTGAAAAAATTAGTGACTGATTCTGACTGTTCAATATCCATGAGTTACAATGTGACGTTGTGTCTGACACCCAAACTAACTGCAGTCTCACCAACTATTTTTTCTTTCTGGAATGTCTATTCTGTGAAAAGGAGAGGTTAGTGAAATAAACACACAAACACAGACACATAAATACATAACCACAAACACACACAGTAGGAAATATGTACGAAAGAGCTTATTACAGAAAGCCAAAGGGAAAAAGTTATCAAATGATTAGTGTTCAAGGGAAGGTCATCAGTGATTGGAGTGGCAACATATGCACCTCAGAGCAAAAGTGGGAAAAAGCGCTGAGGGATGGTGAGAAAAGTAGACAGTGGAGCAAAGGGAGAGACACGGTGCCACAAATAGAAGTTCTGATCGTATTTGAAAATCCCCACCTCCAGCCTCTTACAAGAAGAGGGAAAACTTGAGGAGAGAAATCTCAAGAGAATACTGGAATCTCTGCTAATTAAGTCTGATACAATAGAATTTGTTGTATTTCTGTCAATATGCATCCCTTGCATTAGCAGGTAAGGTCAAGGAGATTGGTAGTATGACATAAAAATGATAACTTTTATATTAAAAATACAAACAAACCCAAACCAGAAACCAGAAATTAGCCAAGAGAAGAAAATAGTTACATCAAATCTACAGCTAAAAATATCTACTGTTAACATATTAATGTATATTATTTTATCAAATACCCTTTCTGAATGATCATTCTTCTTTGGGCAATACCCAAAATGGGATTATGCTGTATATATTGTTTCATAACTTGGTTTTTGCAATAATATACAATGGGCCTCTCTTCATGGTGTTAAATATTAATTTTGCAGCATGACTTACATATTTCTACTGTATTCTGTTGAATACATGTTTTACTTTTCACTGAACCAATTCTTTATGATTAGGCACATACCTTTTATCCTCTTTTTTATTCTATGGACAATCTTATGCCATGTGTCCTCATAGCTGATTCTTTGGTTACATGTTTAATTTTTTGTTTAGGATGAACTCCTAGAAATTGACTTACCAATTCATAATGCTAATATATTGTTAAAGCTTTCAATAGATGACCATACATTGTCTTCCAGCAAAACTGAACATGTTTGCTATTTATGAGAGTCTTGGACACTTAAAAATTAGCAGAAAAAACCCCCAAACCATTGTCTATTATGTTAATCTTGTCCTTCCCGCCACCAGCCCCTTGTTCCTGCAAATAATGGGTCCTTAATGTTACTGAATAATGACAATAATAATACAAAAACAAATAAATTCACTAGTTTAACTATATGAAAATAGTCTGTACAGAAGTGCACATAGTTCTAATGGAGGTGATGTTGGGTATGGAATGTGGATGTAAAGAGAGGAGTGAGAGGGAATGAAGTAGTGTGATATTTAATATTTCTTCTTAAAGCATTTCTATACTTCTTGTATTTTTTAATAAGTTAATTTTGAAAGTTATCCTTAGGGAAATTTATGGGAATATAAAAGAAAGGAAAGAAACTCTCATGTACTACACATAAAACTTGACTGTAAAACTTAACATGCATAATCTCATTTTAATTTCCACTTACCATTTGAAATAGGTATTATTCTTACTCGTTTTAAGGTAAAAAAAAAAAAAAGCAGTGGCTTATCAAGGTCAAATGACTTTTCTCTAGCTGAATAGCCATACTGTAAGGAGACTAGAACTGAACTCAGGTTGACCTGATCTAGACTAATTTGGAGTGAAGCTGGGAATTTAATACAGAAACCTATGTTCTTTCCTCTGTGCTGAGCTATCAGGAGGACAGTGAGCTGACTTCTGAGATCAAGATGACTGTATACAGAACAGGGAACTGTTGGCTTCTTTGCAGTATCCCAGGTCTAAAGTTAATGAGTTCGAGTGTCTGGAAGAACCAACTTCCCACAAGGTCACACAACAGGAGTCAATGATTTCTGACTCTTCATACCTAGCATAGTTTATTGCCAGTTCTCTTGGAACCAGCCTTGTGGTTTCATTTCTTACTGACAAGGACAAATTCCAGAAACTTATTTCAGGTGAATGAATGAAGGGAAAACGAGAGTGGTGGTGAATTCTGATACAGAGTAGTTGCTGCCTTTTAAGTATTAAAGTAACTGCTTTCTTTTCTGAATTAGCAATAGCTTTTCTTATTACAATGCATAGCAGAGATACAGTGACGGAGATTTAGCAAAGTATAATTATGATAAGAAAGCAAGGGGATAAGAAGCAATAGCTCTACATATAAGGAGTACTACAAAATGAATTGGAAGGTAAGATCCTTAATTCAGATGAATGGAGTTGAAGTTCCTAGAAATGGGACTTGCAATGCTTAAAATAAACTTTTTGATTCGTGTAGGTGATATACAAAAATATATGCAATAGAAATCGCACAAATTATTTAGATGCACTTCTTTTTAATGTAATATTTTAATCAATCAGGAAAAACATAATGAAATATTTCGATCAGTGGAAAAAAATGTCATTGCCCTTGCTCTCGTAATTTGAAGTTCAAAGATAGGATAGGCTTTATGTCCAATAGATTTAATCAATAATCACCAAGAATTTATTTCTGCCGGGTTTTTTCTTTTTCTTTTTTTTTTTGAGACTGAGTCTTACTCACTGTATCACCAGCCTGGAGTGCAGTGGCACAATCTCGGCTCACTTCAACCTCTGTCTCCTAGGTTCAAGCGATTCTCCTGCCTCAGCTTCTCTAGTAGCTGGGACTACAGGCTTGTGCCACCATGCTCAGCTAATTTCTTGTATTTTTAGTAGAGATGGGGTTTCACCATGTTGGCCAGGATGGTCTCGATCTCTTGACCTCATTATCTGCCCACCTGGGCCTCCGAAAGTGCTGTTATTATAGGTGTGATCCACTGCACCCAGCTTTCTATTTATTTTATCTTATTTTATTTATTTATTTTTGCCATCCAGAAACTTACTGGTTTCATTCATTGGCTGAAAAAGCTCTATTACCCATAGTCACTCCCAGTTATAGAGAGAGAGCACACCATTCTCACTGTAAAAAAAGGCTGTACTGTCTTTGGTCACATATATACTCCTGAGATAATTACTATTTCCAGGGATATTCCCTTGGAGCTGGACATGAGGTTCACTGGCCCTGAAGATCCCAGGCTCTGAATTATATGCAGGTCACATAATGAAATTCTAGTGCATTATTTAGGGAAAAAAGAAATAAATGTTTTTGGGTAGTCATTTGACAAATTATAGTTTGTATTAAACATATTTAAATGAATGTTGTCTCTTAGTAATAACATTTATAATGAAGATCCAGCTCCTTAATGCACCTATATATTGAGCTGTCATTATGTGTAGAGACATGGTTCATAGATATGTATAGAGATATTATTTCTAAATCTCACGAGGACTATCTGACATAGGCTTCTTTTTGCATGTCAGCTATCTCTTTCTGATAAACAAGCTTAGCCAGAACATAGTGATTTAAAACTACAGTCATAGACATTCAGTCTTATCATAGTTTCTGTGAGTCAGAATTCAAGGACAACTTAAGTGAGTAGTTCTGACTTGGAGTTTCTCATGAAGTTGAATTTAAGAAGTTGGCTAGGACTGTCTTCCCCTGAGCATTTGGGGTTGCAGAATTCCCTTCTAAGGTAACTTATCCACATGGCAGGCAAGTTGGTGTTGATGGTTGGCAGGATACTTCATTCTCCATGAGTGTCTCTTCATAGAGCTACTTAAATGTCCTCATGACATGGCACCTGTTTTCCCCTCAAAACAGACAATTCCTACAAGCAAAATGAAAGCTGCAATATCTTTTATGACCTAACCTCTGAAATCCCCCATAGCCACTTTTGCGATATCCTATTGGTTACACTTGTCATCTCTATATAATATGGTCAGGGTCTACACAATGGCATGAATCACCAGGGAGCATCTTGGAAACTGGCAACCAAATGTAGACCTTGATATGCCTGTAACACAGATGACAAAATAGACTCAATTTGCTCATGATCACAGACAATCTCACATTTTTTCATGACTGACCTAGTAAATCCAGGATAATTTGGCTTCAAAGTTATTCTTTCCTTATTAGAAATTTCTATTTAACCTTCCACATAACTTGTACAATATATGGAGCAACCAAGTTGGCCTTACTTTGTAGGTTAAGAAATTGAGAATTTAATTGGTTAAATGGCTTGTTCAAGATCAGTACAATTATGGCAAATTGTTGACATGGTGACAATCAGGACATATATATTAAATAGTTTAAACATGCCTTTGAAAATGAAGTTTTCCAGGAGAGTGAAATTTTTTTTAGCTAGGTTTGTACTATAGCTGGGGTCCTCTCTTTACCTAATTATGATTTTTATACAGATACCTGAAGAGGGTCTCTCAAGCTTAATTGCAGTATTGAGTCTTTTCATAACATTATCAAAAAGCATTATTATTATACACTTAACCTCTCTGTGTATAAAACTGATCATTATTATCTCAATCTTGAAGTCTGCTTATAAACTTCAGTGAATATCAACTAGCACTGTGCCTAGAACATAATATGTGTTCAATAAGCATTTATTAACATTATTCTAATAGTTACTGCACTATTCTTTCATGGGTAAATTTAACTGACATTTGTATACAATGAAACTTAACTTTAGGCATTCAAGGGCAACTTAAAAAATCTGGATTTAGAGTTGGTAAGAGGAATTCAGCAATACTCTCCTGTTGTTTATTATCCTGATTATGTGTTTTAAGTGTTTATTTTTTCATTCTCTGCCACTTCCCATTGTGTTTTTTAAATGTTTATTTCTTCATTCTCCACCCTTTCCAAATCCACTCCCAGCCCTTCACCTCAATCTATTCACAAGTCCCTTGGACTTCAAAAAGGAAACAGTGCCTATCAAGGCATTAGTGTCTCTTAAGGCCAATACATCCCAAATTATTTACATATTTAACAGATAAACAAGGAAAACTACATTTTTATATGAATAAATTAATGGATAATGTGACAATTTTCGACCAGTAATGGGATTGCCAAAAAAAAAGTCACAGTAGCACTACTAAGAACCTCAAAACCTTCCTTTTATGTTCACCACTGAATAATTTATTAAATTTTTAGGCTGATGATACTGCCTGGTTGGATCACAGAGTAAATCACAAATATACTATTTTCTAAACTGCTTGTTTTGTTTTTGTATACTTTAATTCTATTGTAGTCTTAAAGCCCATTTGTTAATAATAGTAATAAAATTAATGGTAATATTAACAGGGCCAAGTATAGACTCTTTAACAATTATTTGTATTCTAAGCACTGTCTGTATCCCTGAATGACTATGTGAGTGAGCACTGTCTCAAGAATGGCAGACAAAACACACCTATCAACAATTCAATATGCATTTGTTTCTCTTTCTGGCAGAGCCCTGATTTGATTAAGGTGTTCACCCTCTAGTATGTGTGGAGTGGTGACCGTTCCCAGTAATGGGGGTAAACCAAATATGGTGGTTCAATTCTGTTGCCAGTGTCATAATCCAATTCTAGTCAAAGTGACACTAGACAATGTCTGGACAGACAGAAGCTTTTGCTAATGATTTTCTTAATTAATTAAAAGTAACACATTGAAAACACTATTGTTTGCTAGACATTGTTGGTTCAATGTAGCCATGAGAACAAAGAGCCTTGACACATTAAGGAAGGAGAAGCGGAAAGAGGGAAAACTCCCATGTCTTTGAATACAAGATAGAACTTAATTTAACCAACCCTGGAATTGGTCTACTGCCAAATGGAAGAACTGGAGTATAAGAGGTGTGTGTATCTGACATACTCTAAACATACTTAACCGGAGCTCCAAAGGTCTTCTCTTACTTTCCTTATGAATTTCTGTGAGCTCAGAAAGAGAGGTATTAATTACTGCCTTTATTACAGTGTATTAGGCCAGGACCACTGCAAAATTGCCCCAAAATAGTCTTGAAATAACAAAGGTCATTACCTGAGATGTTTGATGTGGACTCTTATCAATGGAAGTTTTTATGTATACTGTCAATAAACAGAAACTCTAACCTTTTCCTTGAGAAATATACATGTCAAGCCTAAGATTGCTAACCCTAAGGAAACCAGGCATTTTCCCTTCTTTGTTACTTGAGATTCTGCTTCCCATCCCAACTTTGGGAGAGCTGAGGCCCATGGTGACCACTGAGGTCATGAAAAACTTTACCATTCTGTTTTTTTGTTTTCATTAATATGTGTCTCTACTGTTTCCTTATAATCCAGGGAGGCCTGAACTGTCGTACAACACAGAAAACCTATCTGGTTATAATAATCATATATGACATTTATTGAGCCAAGTTCACTATACTGGATACTAATCTCATCAATTCGTATGAAATTAATACAGAAATTCTCACCGAGAGACACAGAAATGCAGAAATGTTAAGCAAATTTCTTAAGATCACACTGTGAACTAGTAACACATCTGAGAGATGAAGGCAAGTTATTCAGTAATCTGAATTCCTAAACATTACTCTGTACTGGCATAGAATTCATAAAATTGGTTTAACTCCTTTGATTCTTAAAATGGTTCGTGAGAATATATTTTTGAAAGTCTCAGGAGCAGTGAAAGCAAGTTCCAAAGCAGAGTAAATGGCAGTATTTTGAAGGGATTAGAAATAGACTGAGCCATCTAAGAGAATGTAGAATATAGAAACTTAGGTAGGCAGGGTGTATGGGAAAAACAGAAAACCCAAGAAGGAAACATAAACTGGCTAATTCCTGGTTTCTTTCTCTTTTTTTTTTTTTGTCATCTACTTTGTCAGAAAAGAGGAAAAACAGATTCCCTGTATCAATAGAGGGGTATAGGGAGTCATCTGTCAACTAGTGTTAAAGCTTCAGTTAACTGGTAAAACGTGTCAGTCTTTGAGCTCTTGCTATCTCATTGGAAGCCTGCCTTCTAATTCCAATATCCTCCTGCGACAATAATGATGACGTAGGATAATATCCATGGACTTATGCTGTAAATAAGACATAGAAATCCGCATTTCCACTGATTGTCACAATACAGGGAAACGGGGGTGGGTAATGTGGGAGAGCTATGACACACGACAGAAAAATAGAAAGCTAAAATCCCTGATTGAGATAGCTCTTACAGCCTTATCTTGTATGCTTTACATTTGCTAATACAATTTAACATCATTTAGTCAATGACTTATTCTAGCTGGTAAAATAATGATAAAGTATTAGATCGCTGCCTCTACGAAGAATTTCTGTGAGTTTAGACAGGCGATTTAACTGCCAAATGCCAAAATATATTTCCTGGTTAAGTCACTACAAAACGGCTGACTTTATGCATGAGTTACTCATAATACTTAAAAAGTACTGGAACATATATTTTATATTCCAATTGAAAAATACAGTAGAAGAAGGTAGATTTATCTTTATAAAAAGTTTATGTGCTCTAACTGAACACTTACATTAACTATTAAAAGATCATAAAACAGTGTTGATTTTTTCCCCACTCTTTAATCTGCTTTTATATTTTTTCAATAAAATGCTGGAGAAGCTTGAATGATGTTTGTTGTTGTTGTTGTTTTGGTTTCTGCTAAGAGTGTGACATATAGAAAATAAATCTAAAACTCAAAATGAGCAGGAGTTACCAGCACTGAGAACCGAGAACCGATCTCTTAATTTATCATGCTTCCTTGTACTTCCAGAATTACTGTCCAAAATGAATATTTTAAAAATGTGGTTCAAAAGCATGGCATAGCTTCACTGCCTGATATCATCAGCAGCTCTACAAGCGGAACTGGTGTAGTTTGTGAGTTAGGTGTTAGTTTCTCAAGGAATCTCTAGAACTGAACTCCTTTGCTTGTTTACTAAGAGTAGATGGGAATCAAATGCCTAGGCACTGAGCGACTGTCGGAAATAATACTAATACTTGTGTGTGAAGGTTGTACTTTGTTACAGGGCTACATTGTCTTTTAAATTTATCTGTAAAGGCTATCTATAAAGCCAAAAATATATTAGAGCCAGTGTACTAAAGGTTTTACAAGGCAGGTGTAAAATTGCTTAGATAGTCTACGAAGTTATATTTTAAATTTTATTTTTATCTTAAAATGGAAAATATTATAGGTCCATGTCAATACATCAAGGCATAAACACAATGCTTTTTGTTTATTGTGGCTTTTTTTTTTTCACTTTTTATTCTGGTTTTCTAGACTGGTTGCTATGAATGTTTTAGTAAGACACTCTGACTTTTAAGCTAAGGCCAGACAAATATTCTTTAATAATAATATCTAACACTTGATTACTTGTTAAGAGCTAACTGTTCTCTTAAGCACTTGAATGAAGCAATTTATTTAATCTTCACATTAACCCTGAATGGAATGTACTGTAATTTGCTTGTTTGATGGTTGAGGAAACTAACACAAACAGCTTGTTCAGAAATTAGAAAATTTGATCCAGATTTTATAAAAAACAAATGTTGGAGGTGGGTTTGGAACCAAGGCAGTCTGGTTCTCTAAATCCAGTCTCTAACCTTACATGACTTCTATCCAGATAGAGAAACATTGAGTCTGAGACATTAGTTGTGCCTGACGTGGCACACAGGAACTTCGGAGTCCTAATTCTTCTCTTTAAAACATTTCCTATTTGGTTCTGATCTCTTAAATATGCAATGTGATTTGAAAAGAATATTTAAGATGAGATGTGTATTTTGACTGATACAAAGTAGACACCAAGAAACCTTCCCTTTAGTCTAGACAACGTGCCTCTTTAATGCAGCTCAAACTTGTTTTAGATTTTCAGCTTATACTAGTGTATCAAATTAAAATCATGGCCACTTAATCCCTAGTCTTTTTCTTGGGAAGAAATGAGAAAGAAAACTCATTGAGAGAGAGAGGGATGAAAGACGCTGTAGAGACAAAGTAGACAGGAAAGTTTAAGGGCTGGTAGGAAATTGACACATCAAAGCATGTGAAGATAGGAGGAGCTAGTGAGATAGCACAAAGGTTATGCGACTAGTCAATTATTTCATCATTTACTAAATGATGTTAAATTGTATTAGCAAATATACAACATGTAAGATAAGGTTGTAAGGGTGATGGTCAAAAGGAGACTGGCTGAGCTTGCTAGGCCTGTATATTCCTAGGTGCATTCATCTGCTAAAAGTGAAAGCTCAGAGTGGGATTGAGGCTTTGAAGTGTGCAGGAATTTTATTTTTAACAACTGCTGTGGAAGATTATAATGGGGAGTTAACATATTGGTATTTATTTATAATTTCTATATATTTCAATGAAGTTGCCACAGAAACCCTGTCATCCTGTACTGCACCTCAATTCAGATTTGACAGTAGGAGTGTGGGAGAGACGGTGCAGTGTGTACATGAGTTTTAATTAATCTTGTGGTTGACAGATGTAAAGTGGAAATATTCCGGGCATAACCCCTGTTTCTCTGATTCTCAACCCCAAAAGAGGCAGCTACGTATTTCTGAAAGTACCCAGGGAGTGTCTTCTGTGTGCTCAAAAAAAGAAATCAGAGACCACAGAACATCTGCTGTCTCCTTCACTCTTCTCAGCCTTCCTAATGGATTGAAATTGCTGCTTTCTGTGGTGAATGAGCCCTGTGCCTCAGTGGACACCAGTCCCCACTCCAGTTCATCAGACTGCACAGCCCTTATGGCTTCAGAGAGCACCCCCAGCCCCTGCTGTCATTGTCACTGCAGGCTGTGTTTGTCTTCCGTCTTCCAAAGCAACTCAGCAACAGCCACTTTTATGGGGCTACCTTGTTCACCAAGAGCTGCTGTTAACCATCAGCTCAGCTGAGTACTGCAGCAGCTGAGTCTCTGGAGCCGTGGTGTGTGATGTGTAATCCTACCACTTTGGGAGGCCGAGGCGGGTAGATCACCTGAGGCCGGGAGTTCAAGACCAGCCTGACCAATATGAAGAAACCTCATCTCTTCTAAAAATACAAAATTAGCCAGGCATGGTGGTGCATGCCTGCAATCCCAGCTACTGGGGAGGCTGAGGCAGGAGAATTGTTTGAACCCAGAAGGCGGAGGTTGCTGTGAGCCCAAATCATGCCGTTACACTTCAACTTGGGCAACAAAAGCGTAACTCTGTCTCAAAAGAAAAAAAAAAAAAAAAGAAATGTTGTATCTCTAGGGGTTTCCTGCACCGTTTGTGGTTGGCCCAATGTCTTCTGTGAAATAACATTTTTTCAGGTTTTTGTTTTGTTTTATTAGCCCTTTGCCCTTCAGAAAACCTATGCATGCATAGGGGAGCTGGGCTGAGAGATAAAACCAGCTAGTCAACTTAAAATCAGAATATCTTGGCCAGGCGCGGTGGCTCAAGCCTATAATCCCAGCACTTTGGAAGGCCGAGGTGGGTGGATCGAGGTCAAGAGATCGAGACCATCCTGGTCAACAAGATGAAATCCTGTCTCTACTTAAAAAAAAAAAAAAAATACAAAAATTAGCTGTGCATGGTGGCGCGCGCCTGTAGTCCCAGCTACTCTGGAGGCTGAGGCAGGAGAATTGCTTGAACCCAGGAGGTGGAGGCTGTGGTGAGCCAAGATCGCGCCATTGCACTCCAGCCTGGGTAACAAAAGCGAAACTCCATCTAAAAAAAAAAAAAAAAAAAATCAGAATATCTCTTCTCTTTGAATACCTGTGGTTTTAATATTGGCCCAAACTTTTTGTGCCTGATTTGGTGTTCTTTAGAATGTGCTTTGTTTTGTTGACCGTGGATAGGCTTTTGATGCCCCTGTCCCGACACACCGGGGGACAGGTATAATAAAAATACCTTGGCAGTGGATACAGCACAGGATCAGCCCAGACTCCTGCTACATGACAATGTCATGCTATACTGCTGTTTCCGAGCTGCTCAGGAAAAGGTATCCAAAAAATGGATGATCAGTCCTGTGTTTTTCTGTTAGTGCTCATGCTGTTGCAGAAAAAGAAATCTTTACCACGTATTCATACGCCCCCACAATGTATCTGTTTTTCTCCAGAGGGTAAAAATAGCACTACCTTAGAGTTTTAGCATTTGGAAGTAACTTCTGTCATTTGAAGGTTACTTGTGTGAAGTCCACAATCTACCTTTGGTGAAAGAGGGACAAGATGGCTACTTTCTTTCTTTCACCCCAGCCTAGTCTATATCAATACTATTTTTTCAAAGTCTATGTTGTGGAAAGTTCCTTCTTGCCTATTTGCTTATCGGCTGAGAGTGAAGGCTGAACACTCGTGCTGGTCACCTACAGGTCTTAAGGATCATGCAATCCTTATAAAAGGACATGGGTCTGAATGTGGGCAATGGAGACACAAAGCTCTCTGTCTCTTTGGAGGCTCATTACCATCCCCCAAAATTGTCTCCCGAAAAGGAACTCTTCATACTTTCATTCCACCTTTTTAATTCCCATGAAAATGGTATAATGACTGAACTCCTAAAATGAAATTGTATTTTAAATGAAGGGAAGAAGGGAGGCAGGCAAGACATTTCCATTCTGAAGAATCTCAGATTGTGTCTCCTATTGTCACTGATCTTTAAGATGCACATGGGAAAAGCCCAGGCTTTTTGGAAGGGTAGCTCCTCTCCCAGAAACAGAGGCCATGCACAAAGTCACTTGGTAATGAGATTCTTCACAGCAGCGCCCTGCACTGTCCATTCATATTTCTTTTCCACCTGTCCCCACAATGGTGTCTGTTTGCTCAGCCCACATGCAACAAGGCTGTGTTTGTAAGTAAGGGCCCATTCATTGGCTGACTACTTAGAAGTCTTGACAGAAAATCTCATGAAAAGCTTCTCAATTCAAATTCCTCTTTAATGACTTGCTCCATTCACCAGAAATGGCAGGGGGAGGGTCCCTGGGGCTTGACTTCTTCTACTATGGAAGACAAGAAAGCATTTTTTATAAGGCTCCTGACGTGCCATGGGTATTAAACAACAGGTTATGGTGAAAGATTGCATTTGAAGGAGGAACCGTCCTCTTTTTTTTTTTTTTTTAATAGAAACTTTATTAAGCTCATAAAATATGTTATCTCCAACTATCACTGGTGCTTTCACTTTGAAAGAAAAATAATTGAGTTGTTATTTAGGTCTTCATTTTGACTTTTTCCTCTTCAGCAGAAGGAATCTCTCCTGCAAGCCGTATCCCCCCACCCCAACCTCCAAGGATAGCAGGTTGCAGGATTTGTTTTCTCTTGAGCTGTTTAAATATCATATTGTGACAGAATTATATTTGTAGTTACTCTTGTTACCTAAGCCAAAGCTCAAACTACAGTTATAGATTTTATGGCTTGGGGTGCCGTTTAGTTATTTAAGGCGTATGAAACTGGGAAAATGTCTCTGTGTATTTTATTCTCTGTTTCTCTCTGTGTGTGGCTTCTTAATTTTTGAAAGAAAGCCATTGGGTACTAGATAAGCAACTATAAACATTCCTTAATAAGTACACGATACACAAAGCCATAGTAGAGCAAAACATGGGTATTTCTGAGCCTGGTTCCAAGCATTATCTTTCATAAGTAACTTTGTTCAGATCCACTCACACAAGGTTAAAGGATTTCCCCCATAGACCTCCTTAAACCCTGTGCTTCCTCTTTCATATTACTCATCACCATCAGGGACATATTTTAACTCTTAAACTCCCCCCTTTAGCATGCATCCTCCATGAGTTCAAGGACTGTGTCTGACAGATTCACTGCGGGATACTCTCCACTCAGAATAGCACATGATGTGTAGTATATGCCCAGTGTATATTCCTTGAGGGAAAGAATGACTAATTCACAGTCTGCCACTCTTTATATTTCCAAAGAGCCTCTTAAAAAATATTTCTAAGAGGAGTAGAGAATAAATGAAAGAAAACACAGGGAAGTCTCAATTTTACCATTAAAATGGATGGCTACTTCCCTTTGTATTACAGCATTCACTGTATCAGAGAGTGCTAAGTAGTGAAGGTGCTGTATCAGAGAGTGCTAAGTAGTGAAGGCGAGACAAAGATACCACCAGCCTTCTGGTGAGCTCAGTAAGCTCAGAAACTCGTAGTGGCAATAGTCAAAGTAGAATTGCTATACGTTATAAAAGAGAGAGAAACAAAGTGCTCTGGAAATCCAGAGAAGACAAAGTTTGCTTTTAACTACGAAGATCACGATATCTTCATGAAAGAGCTTTGAGGGCAAAGCAAGTGGGGTTCTAGCCTCAGGTGAAAAATTTAAGGAGGCATCAAAAAACTCAGTAATCAAGACAAATAGTAATTTAATGCAATATGTTTCTAAAAATCCATATTAATACCAAAAAACATGGTACTAACGTTAACAAAATATTAACATTTTTAAGAAAGGCAGGACCAGTATTGCTGATTTTTTTCCCTTTTGCCTGAGGCTCTTTTATCACTTGGAATGTCATTGGTAGCTAATTTTAAGGAGATAATATTTTGCAAGCAGGGATTTAGGAGAGTGGGTCTTCAGCACTGAAGAGAAAAGGAAATGATGCTTTGGGAGTACAGTGGGCAATTGTGATATTCTAGGTCACAAATCAAAGACTTAGATCAAAAATTTGGGGTAAGACTAAATTATGAACAACCTAGAATCTCTGGCTCGAAGTCTGGCATTATTATTAAAACAATGAAAAACTACTGAAGACTTTTAAGCAGAGAAAGTAATATTACATTAAAAATAATACATACATTTTTAAAGTTCGATAAGAAATTTAATCTGATAACAGAATTGAAATCTTGTCTCTTATTTTTGTTTCTTTAATAGGCAGTTTATCAGAAAATTTCATTGATTTTTGCCATTTGTTTGATGTGCACCAAACTCAGAAACAAAATTTGTATTTGATCCGAATATTTCCTGACTTTGTTTAATCTGTCCTGCTACAAAACAGTAATGAAAATGCTGGATAAATCATACTGTCCCTGAGAGCTCACTACCTAACAAGATCATGCTGAAGCAGAACTGCTAAAAGGTTCTCCTGTCTCTCTCAACTTTGCCTTTTCTATGTTTGCGTAGCTTCTTCCTTGTTTCTGAGTGATGTATGTATCCTCTCAGATATGTTAATAACTTCGATAACGTTATAGTCCGTTACTCATTGACTCTTAAATATTTATCTATTTGAGGTGATAGTCAATTTCTGTTATAACTTGCTATGTGTTTATTTCAAATTTTAACTCTGAGAAGGCAGACATTGTATCCTGATTTCTAATTTTTGAGTCATCCTCACTGCTCTACCAAATTTAAACATATGTCGTTTTCTGAATTTAACAGTGTTTCCTGAAAGGCAATGGTGAATTGTATATTATAGTATGGGATCAAGGTTAAATTTTTTGAAATGATTAGGAGTAGAAAGGCATGATATCTGGAATGTCCTGTCAAATAGTTCAACAAAAAACAAATGCCAATAAATAAAAATAATGGCATAGAGTAACAGTAGTGGAAATAAATAGAATACAGTGAACAAGTGGGAAAGCAACAGTGTCAAGAATTCGGTAATGGTGAATCTGGGTGAAAGTACAGGCCAGTTTATCATTTTTATCTTGCAAATTTTCGGTAAGCTTAAAATGACCAGAGACAGAGGAGAACTAGTCTATCCCAAAAGATTTATAGGTGTATTAAAAACTCTCTCATCTGATAAAATTGGGGGAAATTTTTGTTCAGCTAAGTCATGAAAGTAGTACAAAGATGGAATATAAGAAAATTGTTTAATATCTGACAGAAACAGCATCCTGTCACTACCCTGTGGTTCCAGGGACATGCTTTCTTAGAGTTTCTTTATATCACTTAGGAGTTCTGAGTCGTCATTATTGCATAGACAATTGTTATATTATAATATTTAATTATTTTTCAGTTTCTCTAAAGTAGAGGTAGCATTATAAAAAAGAAAAAACTTGCAAGGCAATTTAAATACGAAATCCATTTGTCTTTCATTATTTTTCTCTATACTTTTTAGGTTTTTCCCACCCTCATCAATTTGACAGCAAAGCTTTTAGCAACTCACTAATATCAAAACTTTACAAAGCATTCAACTTGGTTCTCAGAGAAAGGGAATTCTCTTTCTTTTTCAACACGCATTTCATCAGTTTATATAGTATTTAAAGTAAATGCTGTGATTTCAGTAAGAAGTAGATAGGTTTGGGGGACAGTGCAATCAGCACTTGGCAAGCAGGCACTTCAACTCATAGGAGCAGAGGTGCATGTCTTTAAGAAAGCACAGCAGAAAATATGCAGTGGACTGTGAGTATGCATAGTACATTTACAGAGAATCAAGAGAACCAGCTAATCCAGTGCTTCCATTAACTTGAGGGAATTTAAAAGGGTTTTCACTACATTCTAATTTTGTTTTAATATACAAACAAAAATTAAAAAATCAAAATGTTTAAATTTAAATTGTTGTCATCAATGATGACTCATAACAAACCTCAAATTCGTCCTCCTCCCAGGCTCCTTTCTGCCTCTATCCTAAATATAATTATAGATTGGGAAATTAAATTTTGCTAAAAATGTAACAAGTAGTATTTTACATGAATGTTAAAGGGAGAGAGAAATATTGATACTGGGGCTTTCTGGGGCAGAGGTACAAGCAAAATTTGCTAATTAGATAAATGATTGTCAACCCTTTGGACTAATGGAGATAGTTAAGTCCTGGTTAGCTTTGAATAGCTGGTGATGTGGAGTTAGAGGATGGTGGCAGGAGAACAGAAAAGGATTTTTGTAAAGAAAGAGGAATTCTCCTCTGCACTCCATCTTTGAAGATCTGTCAACTCAGAAAAGGGAAGAAAAGAGAAATAGAGAGAACCCAGGAATAGTTCATCAAGATTGACATAACATTCCCACATCGCTGAAGAGAGAATGTTAGTGTCAGAGGTCAGTGACCAGCGGTAGAATCTGTGAGAAAGTTTTGATTTCTTCCTACTGAGAGGAACCTGAGATTCACAGGAAAAAAACTGACTTTAGTTCTCCAAGGACCTAAGCAAAAGAAAGCACACTGGCCCCATGAAAGGAAGTCAAATAAACTAATATAAGCATAAAGGGAAGTCAGTTAACATTTTGGAGAAGATTCCAGTGTGGTACGCTTTGGGCACGTTGCATTCTTAAAATTTCATGCTGAATGTTGCAAATGAAGCTCTCCAGTAAAGAAAAGTACCTCCTAAATTTTAACATGAAATTAAAGCTGCAAAGTGTTAGAAAATAGTTTCCCCAATGACACTTCAAATTCTCAATGCTGAATTCAAATTGATAATGTTATCCCTATCCCACTGTGACTTCATTGACCTATGTTACCTAATTCTGTTCATGGCCCCACCATTTCAGCAAAATTATTTTTGATTCTACCTTTATATACAAGCTGCATCAATGACTGTGTACTCGTGATGTTCTCGGAAAATTTATTGCATTTTCAGATAAATCCAGTCAAAACACTGATACCTAATTGAACCAGAATGTGCTTTTCCTATGTATACCAACCATCATTGTTTATTTTGGTCCAATAAAATAAGTTTATTTCCATTCTAGACGATAGCCTCTCAAATATATGAAGAGTTATCAGGTCCACATAAACAAAGTCTTGTTGTCTCTGAAAGAAAAAATAAACTTATTGCTTCTAGAAAATTTTATTCTCTTTATAAATAGCATTGGGTTATTTGAAAACGTCAATGTTTATTGTTTGAAGTAAAGACCTATTTTTCATGCAGGCTGATATTGCAGCATTTAGAATACTTTCATATTTCTAAATTCATGATGGATCATAAATTCACTTTATTTTACAAAATACCCTCCCTCTCTCTTAATCTTAGTGATTCTATTTTCCCATTCATGTATTTATAACAGATCAAACAAACTGGTGACTTTTTGAGTGTAGGATATACATTAATAAATGGATAGAGCAACTACCAGAAAATCTCTAAGATGCTGTAACATTTTAAGGTAATTCAGGAAGGCGAGAAAATTAAAAATAATTCAGTGGATTTCAATTGTGATTTTTGAAGGGAGTGACTTTATGCAGGTTTGATGCAATGTTACCCTAATGAAAAAGAATGGTAAACTTGTTTAAAATTATAAGAAAGTTTGATATTCTTGTTTTTACCTTCCTTTTAATCTGTTGCCGGCTGTAACTCATTTCACTGCTTTTAAGTGGTTTGGAGAGAAAATAAAAATAATCAGTGGAAAACAGTATGAAGACGTCTCAAAGAAATAAAAATAAAAGTACTATTTTATCCAACAATGCCACTATTAGGTGTATACCCAGGGGAAAAGAAATCATCATATGAAAGAAACACTTTCACTTCTATGTTTATCACAGCACTATTCGCAATAGCAAAGATATGGAGTCAGCCTAATTGTCTACAAAGAATGATTAAAGAAAATGTGGTATATATACATAATGGAATACTATTCAGCCATAAAACATAAAAACATGTCCTTTGCAGCAACATGGATAGTACTGGGAGCCATTATCTTAAGGGATACAACTCAGAAATAAAATGTCAAATACCACATTCTCACTTATAAGTGAGAGCTATATAATGTGCACAAATGAACATAGAGTGTAATACAGTAGTCAGTGGAGACTCACAGGGTGGGTGGGCAAGGCGGGTGGGATATGAGAAGTTACTGAATGGGTACAATGTACACTATTTGGGTGATAGTCACACCAAAAGCCCAGAGTTCACCAGTACACATTATATCCATGTAAAAAAACTGCACTTGTTCCCCTTAAATTTATTCAAGTTAAAAAAAAGATCAATCAAAAGAAAACTATCTATTCTTGTGTTTGTTTTATTTTGTTGTTTTATTTTGCCCTTGTTACTCATAGGCCATATGTTTAGAGACTGAATCACGTGAATGGCTGCAGGTCCCTTGGATAATGCCTCATGCCAATATCCATTTTGTTTCATCCTTATGAATTCAATGATGACTATGTTTAGCTTACAGGTGGTGAGTATCCAGCTTAAAAAAAAATAGTTCACTTTCCAGGGTTTAGACATCTAGGCACAGTCATGCGGCACATTTCTGTTTAGTGTGATTTAGCAAGAAGCCCAGGAGAGCATGACTTCTGGGAAAAAAAAGACAAAGCCTTCCTAGGAGAAAGATCTTCTTCCCTTCTTTTATCTCTTCCTTCTGTCTGTAATTTGTGCTTGAAGCCTGGAGCCCCAGCAGTCGTTTTGTTGACAAACCAAGGCAGCCACAAGGATGAAGATAAAGAACTGCAAACTAAAAATTGCTGAGCAGAGGATGGGAAGTACCTGGGTTTCTGGTGTCGCTACTTGAGCTACTGTGCCAGCTCAATAGTAACTAGTACCAGATTTATTGCTGCGGAAGACACACACATTTCATAGCTGTTGGTATCCCTGTTTGTTGCATTTTATCTTATTTGCAGCTGAATACATTCCCTGATTGATAGAAGGGTGTGCCTTTCCCGAGGACATCTCTAGGTTATTATAGACCTAGATTATTAAAAATTAAAAGAAATATTTAAAGACAATGGTAAAATATAAAAGACTTGGGGTCCTTTAAGTCATCTGTTACCTTTGAATGCCAAATTCTGAGGATAAATATGCTTCCTGATCTATCTATATATTAAATTATTATCACTATATTAAAAATGATTCTTAACATTTTAAGTACAATCATAATATTCTATAATGGCATAATGATGATATAATGATAATATAATGATGATTCTTTTTTTAAATATATATTATTTGCACTTTAGTTTCTGGGGTACATGTGCAGAACATGCAGGATTCTTGCATAGGTACGTACATGGCAATGTGATTTGCTGCCTCCATCCCCCCTTCACCTATATCTGGCATTTCTCCACAAGTTATCCTTTCCCAACTCCCTACCCCCTACTGTCCCTCCTCCATTCCCCCCAACAGACCCCAGTGTGTGATGCTCACCTCCCTGTATGCATGTGTTCTCATTGTTCAATACCCACCTACGAGTGAGAACATAGTGTTTGAATGATGATTCTTAAAGTGATTCATTTATAAAATTTTGCCATGTTTTAGGTATCAAAAAGATACCTAAAACTTTTTACTTCTATTAGTACCTTCAAATATATAGTAAATAAGCAGAGAGTATTTTCCATTTATCATTAGTAGAAATTTGGTTAATATACTGTCCAAATACTTCAGTAAGGGTAGGGATATCATTTTATATTTTATCAAAAATGTTGGTTTTGCTTGGTACCAAAAACTCTAAGTTTTTATTCAATACTAAGGTGACTTCCTCTTTTTCCACACTCTTCTTCATTAACCTTATTTCTTTTATTCTTCACAAACACTAATACTTTTTAAATTTTTCCAGTAAAATAAAGCTGGAGGGGATACTTCCAAATACATTTTATGAGACTAGTATCACCTTGATTCTTAAACCAGACAAAGAATCACAAGGGAAGAAAACTACTAATTTCTCTGATGAATATTGATGGAACTATTCTTAATAAAATACTAGCAAACCAAATCTAATAACACATCAAAAAGATTATATGTTGTGACAAAGTAAAAACCACATGATCATCTCAATTGACAGAGAAACAGTTGATCAAGTCTAAGATTCTTTCTTGATAAAATCTCTCAACAGTTAAGATATAGAAGGAAAGTTTCTCAACGTAATGAGGGACATTTATGGGAAAACCTTAGCAAACATGATAACCAATGGAACCTTTTCCATTAAGATCCTGTAAAAGGCAAGCATGATCTCTCTCTCGCTGCTTGTATATAGCTTCAGGAATTTTATTAAAATATTGACAAATTCAACAAGTACTTTTTGTTATCTAATATCACTAAATGATAAGAATAAAGATATACCATAGCCTTTTTATATCAATGTTTTAAGTAATTTTTCTTCTGGAGACAAAGATTGAGACAGTAGTTGTATTTTTGTGAGAATTTAAGAAATAAGAAAGGAAAAAAAATGTTAAAGAATGTATTTTTTTTTTTTTTTTTTTTTTTTTTTTCTTGGCAAGGTTCCCAAAGTGAAAGAAGTTATTGTGGATTTAGGTCTCATTCTTATTTGGAGACCTTAAAAAAGCACAGCATAGGCCTGACGTGGTGGCTCATGCCTGTAATCCCAGCATGCTGGGAGGCTGAGGTGGGTTGACCACCTAAGGTCAGGAGTTCAAGGCCAGCCTGGTCAACATGATGAAACCCTGTCTCTAATAAAAATACAAAAGTTAGCCGGTTGTGGCGACAAGTGCCTGTAATCCCAGCTAGTGGGGAGGCTGAGACAGGAGAATCACTTGAACCTGGGAAGCAGAGGCTGCAGTGAGCTGAGATCACACCACTGCACTCCAGTCTGGGCAACAGAGTGAAACTCGGTCTCAAAAGAAAAAAAAAGTATGGCATAAATTGTCACCAGCAATACCACATATTATGAATAAAACAAACAGGGACTCAGAACAACTCCCAGGATTTCTTGTGAAAGCAGAGAAGATCCTATCTGAAGTACACTCTTCTGCAATGCAATATTGGTTTCTGAGCACTGAGATTCTGTCCCTCACAATTTTTAAAAAAATTCTTTGCCAATTCATATTAAAATATAATGTAGGAAATATTGATCCACACTTCATTCTCTCCTTCTGTTAACTTCCTTTCTATACCAAGCTCTGAAGCAGAGTGATCCATAATGTTACAAGAACATGGGATTTTATTTACTCATTTTGCTTTGGAAAATATCTGGCAAACATGAGAGTAAGGTCTGGGAGATGCAGCTCAACATGGATTAAATATTTCTTATCATGTGTCACCTCTGTGGCAAGTCACTTGAGCAGTGCTTAGCAAAAATAGCATTCAAACTTGCCATTAGATGTCTGAATGAAATCATCCAATCCAGTCAATCCCAAGCTCTTCCCTCACAGGACCACTTGACTTTAGTCAAGAAAATGGGTTAAACTTAGGTAAATGGATGTAATAAAAAGACAGTTTGGAAAGGATAATATATGACATGATATAATATGATCTGTGATATTGTGATCTGTGTAGGCTTGAAAGTCATAAACAATGAAGTTCTCAGAGTCCGGTTATGTACTAAACCCTGAGACTTAAAAAAAAAAATGTTTGTTGCCCTGAATATATAAACTTGAAGATAGTTATTTATATTTATTTCCTTCCAGTTTTTCATGATTACAAAAATAAAACACTAAGCAGTTTCCTGAGGTGGGGGGTGTTGACCATGCCATCTAAACCCTACCAACTAACACCACTGTAATCCCAGCTAAGCCTCTTTCCTTTTCCATTGTTGTCTACATGAATACGAGTTGTATATTGCTAAATCACAACAAACAATTTATTTACTATCTGCTTTATTTTACCTTATATTGTATGTCCTATTGAGTCAGCAGGTAAATTACATTTGATGCTAAAATACAGGGATTGTTCATTTAATTTTTCCAATGTTGTTAATATTTATAACAATATTTCCATCACAGCCTATCCATAAAGTGTGATAATTACAACATATGTTTAACAGTGCTCTTATTTTTTGGTTATGTATCTTGATTCCAATTTTCCACTATTTTAGGATAATGCTGCAATGCTTTATTTCCCTCTTTGAATTAGTTTCTCATGATAGATCACAGAATGAAATAGTGTAAGCATTTTATGGCTTTGAATACATATGACTCATGCCAATTTACAATGTCAACAACCATGTGTAAGTGTACTATCAGCAATTCAGTGTTACATTATTAATGCGTTTTAAAAATAATCACCAA
This sequence comes from Sapajus apella, assembly GCF_009761245.1. Classification (NCBI taxonomy): domain Eukaryota; kingdom Metazoa; phylum Chordata; class Mammalia; order Primates; family Cebidae; genus Sapajus; species Sapajus apella. The sequence goes on from NW_022436954.1 coordinate 21,770,518, forward strand.
TATAATGGGAAAAATTCAGGGTCATAAGACGGATTGTTAGACTTTATTTAGGCTGCTCAGAACTTCTAAGAATTAGATTCTGTTAAATCATTGCTGCATTTATGATTAAAAACATTTTTAACTTTATAGACAGTGTATTATGACTCAATTACCCTTATCCCTGTTAATTCCCCTTTCCTGCTATAATAGTTTTATTGGGATACATTACGAAACTTGTAAAGCCATAAATAGCCATGGATCATATTACATTCTGAAAAGAGTGTGTTCCATTGTAATATAAAACCAAATGAAAAATGAAGCTTTATGCACATTTTAACATTAAAGAAATTGGATAATATGATATGATAAATCTTACCTCTGAAAATTCTTGTACATTATACACTTACAAATAAAATATGCTGTAATTATCAAATAGAAATACATCTTTCTTTAGGATAAATCATTTGATTATTCAGCTACTTATGTATACCCACAATAATCTCTGCTTTCTTAAGGTTGAAAAGGAAAGGACTGTCTTGTACAGAGATGGATAAAACTGAGGGTCAGCAATGACCCATCCAAATCATAGCTAAGTAAGCAAGTGGGGGGTTCAAGTCTCACCTGATTTTCTGTGCCAAGTGCTTTCCTCTCACACTCTGTGACCTGGATTTTTTGGAGTTTTTGTTTCTTCCTTAAGTGATTTTCGTTTTTGGGCTTAAACATTGGACCAAAGCCTAGGCAATGTGCATGTGAATAGTATATTCTCTTTGGGGAAATAAATGGGTAGATACTTGAGAATGATCCCAGAGCTAAGAAACTTTAAACTGTCTATAGAAGCTGGCCTGGATTTTAGTTTTTCACTCCACTTTGAAGGTTTTTAACACTGGGTAACTACATTTTTCCGTTCTATATTGTAAGTACATCAAGGATATAAAAATGAAGCCACCAAGTTCCATTGTCTTTCATTTAAAAGGCAGAAAATGTGTGTGTGTACGTGTATGTGCGTGCACCTGCACACATATGTGTATGTGCATGCATATGTTGCTGTGTTTAATAACATTGGCTGCGCATGGTGGCTCATACCTATAATGCCTGCACTTTGGGAGGCTGCAGCGGGTCGACCAACTGAGGTCAGGAGTTCAAGACCAGCCTGCCAGCATGATGTAACCCCATCTCCAACAAAAATACAAAAATTATATGGGCATAATGGTGAGTGCCTGTAATCCCAGCTACTCCGGATGCTGAGGCAGGAAAATCACTTCAACCTGGAAGGCAGAGTTTGCAGTAAGCTGAGTTTGCGCCATCACACTCCAGCCTGGGCGACAAGCGTGAAACTCCATCTCAAAAAAGTAAAATAAAATACCATTATTAGTGAAGTGTTTTAAATTACAAATTAACACATGCTCATTGTAAAAAGTGTGTGATATTAACCTATACAGGGCAAAAAAAAAAAAAAAAAAGACAAAAGAAAATTGTCTTCTCATTTGCCTCTCATCCACATTCTAAGAGTCAATCACTATTAATAGTTCCATATTCCTTTTCCTAAATTTGAACTATATGTATATCTATGTAAAATTTTATACAAATAGTTTATTACTACTAATATTCTTTTTTCATTCAATAATATACTATAGAACATTATTCTTTAACAGTAATACAAAATCATAGCAGATAATTTTGAAAATAAAGACAAATGCAGATAATAAAACAAAACCTGTTTGGCATTTACAGGCCTTTATATACTTACATGTTTAAAATAACATTTTAATTACATCATATATATGGTGTTGTAATATGATTTTTTCCTCTTAATATATTTGGAGCATTTCTCATGGGATTCAGTGTTCCTCTATGACATCATATATGCTGGCTGCTTATTTTAAAAATAAAACAGGATTTATTTAGCTCTCCTTAGACTGTTGGACATTCAGAATTTTTAAACTATTTTTTCAATATTGTAAGTAATGGAGCAATGGTATTCCTAAGGTTGTATGCATATATCTACTGGTCACATTGTTTCCTAAATTAGAAATTGCCAATTCACAGCATGTAAAATTTGTAAAGGTAAGATACATATTACTAAATTTCTCTCCTAAAAATATTTTAAGATTGATTCCCCCAACTAGGAATTCACAAGAACATCTGTTTGTGAAGAAATTATTTCTGAATTTTGTTATTGTCTAAAGGATTAATTGAGATGGTACATAAATCAGGGAATAAGTTGCAGTGTGTTACTGAATCCTTAAGATTGGATAGTAACAAATAACTGGCTGACATAACTCTAGTTAACTACCAATTACTTGTCAAAATGATTTGGTAAGTCTCTAATACAAGAGTATTGAGTATGTAATATACTCAAAATATTATATTGTATATAAAACATAATATTTAATTTATAAAATATGTTTATGCATTTATAATACCGCCTCTGGCATTATTCTGTATAAACTCAGAATTGATTGAGGCATGTTTTAGTAACAATTTCATAATTTCAATGGCCTATATAGATAGATAGATAGATAGATATAAGTTATTTATTTATTTTATGCTGCTGTTTATTGTTATCTGTGGCTCTGCTCTACTCTGGATTCATTCATTCTGGGATCCAGGTAACAGAGCAGTCCTAATTGAGAAAATCCGGGGGCAGAGGAAAAAGAGGACTGGTGGAATGAAGCATCATTAGGCTTGATCTTCTGCTTGGAAAAGGCTTGTATTACGTCTTCTTAAATTCGTTAGCTAAAGCGAGTCACATAGCTGTTCCTCACGTCAGTGAGGTGGAGGTACGTAATTGTCCCACTGTGAAAGGCGAGACAAGCTACATCATTAAACCTGTTATCAACACAGCAGGAAAGTTCAGTTCCATGGAGCAGAAGCTAATATTTTATATCAGAATAGAATCTTCCACAACATGGTTCTGGAAGGGAAATTTGGAAAACACTTTGGAATGATCCAATGATCCATTGCAATACTAATATGTGCATCAATTTGGTCCATATCCTCCTATGCCCTTGCTCTTAAGATGCAAAATAAATGATTTTACATGAAGAGATATCTACAGTATTAAATATTTAAGGTATGCAAACCTTTGCCTTGCCCACACAGATATTATAAATGATGATTCCTCCTTTTTTTCCCCTCATTGCTAGTAAGCAAATCTTCACACCGCTAGAAAAGTTTCAAGGGTAATTCTCTTCAATCTAAGGTCTTTCCAGTCTCCTCTCTCTGTGTAAGTAGAAATGCTCTTTGCTATCTGGGGAGAACCTTTGCACAGGCCACTGTAACTTTATATAAAAAACATTCTTACAATATTTATGTTGATTACAAAACCATCTCTTTCTATAAATCCATTTCTATCCATATTTCTTCTCCCGTTATTAGGAGCAGCTCCGAATAAATGTGTATCTCTTTGACAACATGTTAGAACACTAAATTTTGCAGTTAAAGATTCATGCTATGTATAGAGACTTTATATTACACACAGACAGAAGTCTGAAGATTTCTGGCATATCTCAGGAGGTAAATGACTAGGTAAATGAGGACAAAAGTAGAATATCTAAGGGCATATGTATTTGTAGTGTGTTTGCTGAGTTTCAACTTTTATTTATCACTCCTGAGTGTCCCATATAAAACAGCAACCTATCTAATTCCAGTATCTGAAGTCAGCTATACCTCACATTCTAAATTCTCTCCTCCCTAAGTGGTGAATCTTATCTTCTGATTTTCATTGCAAAGTTTGAATATTGGAAAACGGCATCAAGATTTTAAATCATGTTTTAAAATTTCCATTGTTGTCAGTATAATTTATTTTCTCTTGCACATGCACATGTTTTGAGAGAGGAAAATTTATTTTAATTTTACTTCTAATTTTAGAATCAATTTACACTTAGATGATGAAGAATAGCTTTATTGCTGACTCTTTTATCCACATGCTGGAATTTTTGGAAAGTTGATGTTCTGGAATTTTCCACATCCCTTGTCACTTAAGATAGCAAAAATAATTTGTGTCTTGGCAGGAACTTCAATGGAAGGGTCTCTCCATCATCTTAGTCTGAGGTTAATGATGATTCTTCTCTTTTCATTGGATTGTACTAAGACCTTTGTATGTATTAAGCTCTTTCCATAAACCTATGTCTCTGGTCATTTAAGGTTGAATATATCTATAGTAATAAAATTTAAGGCTAAATATATCTATAGTAATATAATCCAATATAATCCCATTCATGGCAGGGTCTAATAGGGTAGAATGAGGGGAGAGGTTTTTTTGTTTTGTTTTTTTAAGTCTCATTAAATGTATATTGCATGCTAACATAGACAGTTATACTTCATTTCTAGTGTTACAGATATTGAAATACGTCCCAGATGTTTTCAAGAGCTCTGGCCTAGATTTAGGAATGAACTTGGAACACATCTTGATGAATTTGCCTGCATGTGAATAGTATACATTCAGCAACAAGTACAATGATTACCAATGCTATAGAGTAAGTAGGGATGGATTTTGTGTATTACTAGAATAGAGGCCCCCATCAGAGGCCATACATCATGTTACGTGTAGTCTGTTTACTGCTTACTCTTAGGAACATGCTTACCTTATCACTTATTTTTCTGTGGCTCTTCAAAATCTTTATTCATGCACGATACCTGCACCACAAACTTGTATAGAAAGGTAGGCGTGGCTATAGTTTTCCACATTTCTTTGAAGCCATTATTGCCCCATCGTTGAATTAAAAAACAAAATCCTTTGAACCCACACTACATCATTAAATTAACTGCTTTCTTGTCATTATTGGAAATCTTTCACTCTTATTTACTGATGTTTTTGGTATGTGGTCCATTGTCTCTTTCTACAACTAGATACCTTTTACCTTTCTGAACAAATCTATAAAATATGTGTGAAAAACACATATATCACCACAGCAGTGTATTACTAGACACTCACAACTGTGGGAAAGGAACCCAATATATTTTGATGACTTCCTGTCATGAAACATTATGAAATGCCTGAAATATCTTTACTTGTAAAGTCTAATATATGATTATGTAAAGGCAATATTGTATCCTCACTGTTACCTTTTTGCTTTACTCTCCTTACATCTGATTTCTTGCTGCTATTTTTATGCATTTGCTTGTCTTGACTTTCTCTCTGAATCTAATTCTGTTGTCCTTGTTTTTCTTCTTAAAAAAAATTTATATACATATATATCTCAGTATTCTAGGGCTGCCAAAACAAAATGACATAACCAACAAGACTGGTTGGCTTAAAAAAACAAATATTGTTTTCATAGTCGTGGAATCAGAAGTCTAGGAGTAAGGTGCTATGAGGGTTGGTTTTGGGTGAGGGCTCTCTTCCTGTCTCGTGGATGGCCTCCTTCTCACTGTGTACTGTGCTCTCACACGGCCTCTTCTCCGTTGACATGCAGAAGGGGAGAAGTCTGTCATGCCTTCCTTTTCTGATAAGGACTCCAGCTCTATCTGATCAGAGTTCAACACTATGATTTCAACTCTAACCTTAGTTACCTCCCTAAAGGCCCTATATCCAAATATAGTTACATTGGCTGTTAGTGCTTCCACATATGAGTTTTTAGAGGATACATAATTTCGTCCATAGAACCATTCTTTAAAGGTTACAGTACATACTTCTTAAACTCCTGTGATAGGTAGGCTTAATTATGCTTATTTCTGAGACAGAAAAATACATTAACACAAAGACTATGACTTAATGATTATTTTTCATCTGTAAGAAATTATGTATGGCCAGGCATATGGCTCACACCTGTAATCCCAGCACTTTGGGAGGCCGAGGTGGGTGGATCATGAAGTCAGGAGTTCAAGACCAGCTTGCTCAACATGGTGAAACCCCATCTCTACTAAAAAGACAAAAATTAGTTGGGCGTGGTGGTGCATGTCTGTAATCCCAGCTACTTGGGAGGCTGAGGCAGGAGAATCAGTTGAACCTGAGAGGTGGAGGTTGCAATGAGCCAAGATCGTGCCACTGTACTCCAGCCTGGGCAACAAAGCAAGACTCCATCTAAAATATATATATATATATATATATATATATATATATATATATACACACACACACACACACATATATATATACATATATATGTATATATATATATAGTGGTTTAACAAAATAAGATATTTACATTCTCATTTAAACAGAAATTACCAAAAAAAAAAAGAATACGAAGTATTTTTTAATAATGCTCCCGAAGATTCCCATACTCTGGTATCCATGACCTGTATAATCCTGAAAGTGGGTGACAACTTTGGCTGCAATGAGGTTTTACCTTTGCGATTAGGTTATGTTATGGGGCAAAGGGGAAGGGAATTTGCAGGTATAATTAAGATCCATAGTCAATTGACTTTGAGTTAATCTAAAGAGATTTATCCCGGGTAAAACTGACCTATTGGCCTATCAAGTGAGCTCTTTAAAAAAAAAAAAAAAAAAAGGCTAATTCATACCCTCCCTAGACAAGGAGACTCAAAATAGCAATACATTCTTTTTCTGGCCTTGAAGAAGCAGGCTTCCATGAGTTCTACAGTTAAAAGTAAATGGATTCTGCCAACAATGATGTAATCTTAGAAGGAGATCCTAAGCCTCAAATAAGACCTCAGCTCTAGCCTACAGTTTAATTTCAGCCTTGTAAAACTTTAAGAAGAGAGCCCACCTAAGTTGTGCCCAGACTTCTGACATGTAAATTTGTGATATAATAAATGAGTATTTTTCAGCCACTGGATTGAAGATAATATCCTATTTATGGGAGTTCAACCACTTATTACAATGAGAATGCAACTACTTTCTTGCCCACTTTGATATATTCTGGGGTAAGGAGTATTTTGTAGTAATAATACTTATCTCCCCTATCTCCCTCTACCCACTCTCTATTAACCTACTGACACTCTCTGCTGAGCTCCCATTTCTCCACCTTGAGAGGCTCATACACTCTGTCTCCCCAGTTTCTGATTTAATTCTTACTCAGATGGACTGTTTGAGAAACACATTCTAGTCACCATTATAGAGAATCTACAAGGACATTATTTTCCCCAAGTGATTGAGAATTTCTGAACTAGAATCATATCAAATGGTTTGAAAATCATAAAAGTAAGGATACAGATTACATACTGTCAAGCCTAAGTTGCTCTTTTTCATTCTTGAAAGCAAAATGTTTTCTTCAGAGAACTATGACAAGTTGTAGTTGTTTTTTTGCCTACTTGTTTCACTGTGCCACCTCAAAGATTGTGATTTTCATGGAGACTAGAAGTGTATCCAATAATTAGAGCATAGTAGAGAACCTGGCACAGAGTAATCCAATAAATATTTCTTGAATAACTAGTCCAGCATTTAATGTGCCTGGGCTACATCCTGAGCCTCCCTCCTCTGGTGTAGACCTCTCCCATGCAATCAAAAGATTGGATAAAAAGTATAAATCATAGTCTGAAGCTCAAGGTGTTTATAATTTAGTTAAAGTGACATGGAAGCCATTAATAATAAGTATTCAAAAATGAATAAATAATACAAACAACCTGCAAAATGCATATGAAAGAGACAGGGAAGATTAATTTATGTGGGCTTAAGAAATTAGGGAAAGATTCATAATTGGACTCAAAATATCGGGCCAAGGTTTAATAGAAAAGTAATATCTGGAGCAGAAACAAAATTTTATAAGCTGTTTCATAAATGGTTTGCAGTGGACAAAACCTCTATTTCACCAGCTTGTCTATTGATATCTGTTTGCCAATAATTATTATTGAAAATAGCTTCTCGGTACTTATAGAAACCTAAAATTCTATTAATATATCCATGAAGCAAGATAGTGTTCTATTAGGAAATAAAAGAACCCTATAGATTTTGTAGTAGGTTGGTGCAAAAGTAATTTCAGTTTATGCCATTGCTGTCAAAGGTAAAACAAAACAACACAAAAAAAAAATCGCAATGGCTTTTGCACCAACCTAATACTTGAGTCATATTCTAGACCTGGTTTTCATCTTTAGAGTAAGAAATGCTTACATTATCCTTTGTTCTGGTCTGACTTGAGGATTCTGTTATTTCTAAAAAAAACATCAAAAATGATACACTAAATGTCAATTTGGTTTTCCTTGTTATAGTTCTTTCTGTACAACAACCAGATCATGACTAACTTTTTTACGGAAATGTATCAAGATCTATAGGTTTGCAGTACACTTACCAGAACAGACGGTGCCTTATATTAATGAAAATTATTGGAAATTTCTATGCTCCATCATTAATTTATCATTTTGTTGTTGCTGTTGTTCATAGAACAAAGGAAAAGAAAATTCTTCAAAATACCAACTAGCACTATTTCTAGGATTCCTGGTAATGTTCTTGGTATGTAGTAAATAAATTGCTGAAGTTTTATCTCGCCTGGTGCTAATTTCCTTCACTAGTAGACGTTGGGCATGGAGTTCCTAACTGATATGGTCATTTCCACTTCTTCTTTGTTAAGAAACAGGACCCTTTCCTAAATTTTAAGGTCATATTTTGTACTGGGTTTTCTCCTTTATCATTTTCTTCTTCTTCCCCTTTTTTCCTCCTCTCACCTCCTCTTCCTCCTTCTCTTCTTCCTCCCTCCCTTCTCTTTCTTCATAACTATTAGCCTGTTAATAGTAGAAGAGAGTAAATGTCAATTCCAAAAGCAAAGTTTCATTTCACCACAGGCCTGAATGGTGACTAAGGATCTTATCTTAAAATTATAATATTGCTATCTTTATTTGCCTAATAGAATATTACCATGCTATTAGAGCTCTCACTGGAAGATGAAAAGTATAGCCCAGTGATTCCCTGAGAAGCCTTGGGGATTCCTTCTACTTGAATCTCTGTGCTGGGTCGCTTTTTCTAGTGCTCAATTGTTGTGTCTTATTTATTTTATATAAATATTTATTTTATATAAACAAATGTATTTATTTGCATAAATAAATGTATTTATTTATATAAAATAAATGTATTTATTTTGTAAAAATAAATACATTTCTGTGTCCATTTAAAAGTATCCATTGCTGAGTCTGGGAGATTTGATTCAATTTCAAATTTGTTACTTGAATTCAAATTATCCTGTATAATGTTAGATAATATTTCTGTGTCTAAAGATACTAGTTTTTAAAGAAGAAACTCCTTCCTAAAAGAGAAAGAGTGAAGTGAGAGAAAAACAAAATATAAATCCAGCCACATGAGAAGAATCCGTCCGTTTCCTGAAGTTGTGCCTTTTGCTCTTAAAAAGAGACTGACCATGTGATGACAATGACATTAAGACCAGTTTCATAATTTACTCTTTTTTCTGGTAATGAACTTTAAACAGATATGAAACCCGGCAAAATCAGAGATTAATATCGTGGAAAAATCTGCAGCAGACTCAGGATCTCCCATCTGGGTAATGTGTAGGACTGTCTTCCATGTAGAACGTTCCTCTCTGGCTTCCTCCCCACATCACTCCAATCTCTGAACCTTGGACATGCTATTTTTATTGCAGTTACTAACGTTTGTTTAATATATGTGCCTCATTGTCTATGTTCCCTACTAGACTGTTAGCTTACCAAAGGCAAGGATGTAGTGTTGTTAATAATCAATATCTTAACTTTTTAATAATGGATATCTTGCTTTGCATCTGCCAAAACAGTAGATATTTTAAAAATATATCATGCTTGTTGAATGGTGGCACAACTTACCTATTTCTTATAGGCTGTAAATTTAAGTTTTAGTTTTACCCAGCTTTATATGTGAAGGAATACATGTGTAAGCCAATAAATGGATGGATGGATGGATGGATGGGTGGATGGATGCATGATGTATGGATAGATAGATGGAATGATGGATGTATATGTGGATATAAAGATACATTGAATTATTATGGGGTTTATTGTGTTCTGTTTAACATACTGACATTATGCCAGGTTGCATCAAACAATCTGAACCAAACAGATTAGTGCAAGCTGCACCAAATTGTCTATTTTTCCTGGATCCCCTTGTATTTAATGTAATATAAATATAATCTGTCATTTGAGAAAAAAAAATTGCCTCACCAATTAGGTGAAACTAAATGTTGTATAGAGCCCTCATCCCTTGCCTTAGCCATGGACTCATTATAATAGAATTCACTTTTCTGCTTTGGCCAGGTACTCACAACCTTGGGTTTTTGTGCTATTTTCAGGTGTAATAGAATATAAAGAATGAGATATGTGAATTGCTTTTTCAAACAAGATAGCACTGGAGGAAATCAATGGTTTTAATAAACTCTGATTACGGATTGGTGTTCAACATACACACGTTCAAACTCTTTTCCCCAGGAATCCAGTCACATGCACTGAGATGGCCTGAAAGTTCTCTGCTTTATTGACTGATTGTAAGAATAAGGGGATTTTTAACACAGCATAGAAATGCAGCTGTCTGTGGGGAGGGCTGCTGGGGACAAGTGCCTGGAGTGGAGAGGCAAGGGAATGAACTTTTCAATGTGGTTAATGAAGTGTGCTGTCAGTGAACGTCAGTGGTAATTAGCAATGTGTATAATGGGATGAGCTTGGGTAAGCTTGTCTTCTCCCACTTCCAAATAGCCAGCAGTGCAGGTGAAAAGTAAAGTGCCTAAGTGTCACTCTCACCCTTTCCTAGGAAAAAGTATAATTGTAAAAAATGTGTGAGAGCGTATGAAGGAGCATAAGGAGGAGGAAAGCCTTTGAAACACAGAATATTCATTCCTTACATTTGTGTGCTCATTTTCCATGTAAAATGTACTTTCACAGAACTGTTTCCATAGTTATAGCAATCTCTATCTTTTTTATATTCTTTATTGTTTTAGCATTACATAGGTAATTGAATACATATAGTAAACTTGGGAACAACGAAAAGAAAACTCCTCAGTGGAAGGCAATCATTGTTAATATTTTGGCATATTTTACATTAAAAACTGCCAGACAGTTTTTATCTGAAAGTTACATTATTAAGAATTGTATTCATAGTATTTGTACAGTTTTATCTAATGTTTTATCTAACATTCAAATAGTTTTTATATTAGTACAAATTGAAGAACTATAACTTTCACTGGGGTTACTCCATATAGAGCAGTGTTCTAAGCATGTCATGAATTACCATGCAATGTTACAACAACCCTAAAAGATAGGGACTATTATTACCTTTATTTTACAGTTGAGGAAATTGAAACACAGAGAGGATAAAAAACTTTTCTAGTGTCACATGTGTCATAAATGCCAGTGTTGGTACCCAATACTAGGCAGTCTAGGTCCAGAATGTATACTTTCTGCCCTTGTTATTATACCACGGGTCTCACATCTTTTCTATGGAAGGCTAGGTGGTAAATATTTGAAGCTTTGTGGGTTTTATGGTCTCTGACACAACTACTGTACTCTGTCAATGTTGCACAATCGCTGCTAGTAACAAGTTGTAAACAATTATAATGGGTAAATAAGTGAGCAATTCTATGCTTAAAAAAACTTCATTTATGGACACTGAAATTTAAATCTAGTATCATTGTCACAGGTCAGAATAGAATAGAATTTTTAGTTTGCTTTTCAGCCATTTAAAAGTGTAAACACTGTTCTTAACGTCAGGGGCCCTTACAAAAACAGGCTGCAGACAATAATAGCGTGTGGTTCCTTTATTAGACTAATCCATGCATTATTCACCACCTAGTAGCATCCCCTGTGGTTAGATATTTAGGTTGTTTCAAATGCGAAAGGGGTTGACTCCAATGAAAATTTACCTAAGATAAATGGTGTTATGATGAATATTTTTGTACATGAAGCTTTTACTTTTTTAAATCATAATTTCTAAGGGGATATTTCCAGACCATCTGCTCAAATGGCATGATCAATGAATTTTATTGGAAAACAACTGGATGTAATTGATGTAACAATATTTTGTGATTGCTGTTATTGAGCAGATACTGAACTAATAGTAATTTATTTAGGAAAATTTCTAAAATTTCTAATTTTCCTCCCAAGTGCCCTATCATTATTGTAGTGAAAGATGGTAAACCACTGAAGAGTGAGAAAAAAAAATTTAAAACATTACATTTGATAGAGTGCTTTCTAATTTTATTCATGTCAAACATTTTTCTACCCTGGTGGCTCTGATTTGATTTTTCTTAAAACCTGATTTAATAAAAGAATACCAGTTTTATTGGGTATTGCTTTTAAAACCCAGTTAAAATGAAAAGACAGGCTGAGGGCTGCCCAGCTGCATGATAGTGGGCAGAGCTGTTTCTGCTTGGTTGGCTCCTATGGAGTCCAGGGATTCAGAGGCCCACATCTGCAGCTGCATCCCTTCTTAAAGGCACATACATTTGCTCAGCATCATGCCCTTAAAATGCATTCCCTGAGCTTCTTAGTTACTGCTGCTAAATGCAAGCAGAAACCAGCAATCAAGTATGGCTCATCCTACGCAAACTGATCCACACCCCGGGCAGACATCCCAAAGTTAGTTTCCATATGCCTGTTAGGAGGAGGACCGTCTTCATGCAAAGATTCAGACTTTTGAAGTAATGAGGATGTGCTAGTTGGTAGCGGTCCAAAATCTGTGTCTTCTCCCATTGGAATTGGTGGGTGCAGACATCATAATGAAGTGACAAGGAACTTTAAATCAAACCTGCATTCCTAATATTTGAAGAGGGTATTTTAAGCTCAGCAGAGGTTTCCTTCTACCACTTCTGATTTCTCGGTGGTAAATTTAATGTTTATATTCTCTAAATTGACTGCCTTCACTCTTTATAACCATATGATTCCAGATGAAAAATTAAGCTCACTTGTACCTCAAAATAACTCTGATTTCCACTTTTCATAGCACACTTAAAATCTCAGTCCAGTGGCTAGATTATACAATTTTCAAAATTGCCAGGGAAAAGAAAGGGGCATCCCCCCTGTTCTCCAGTTTCGTCAGTAGTCTTACATTTCACAGTTGCTCTACTCTTTCAGGTCCACAAATATTTTTGAACACAATATTAATGGCTGGAAATGCTTTTGTATGATCTTTATACCCCTCCTCCATCCACCCCACACATCACACATCCACCAAAGCCTTTAATAAGACTTTTGAAAACCCACTTCACTTTTCTAAGATAAAATGAACTAATGATCTTGTCCCATTTTTATGTTCCACTGTAGCATAGAACCACTTCTATTATAACATTTATTCCATATTCATTGCATTTTGGGGAGTATTTCTAACTTGAGCATGATGCCTACCAACTAACCTCCACTAACCTCCACAAACTTAATTTGTTGGAGTGGCTTAATGTACCTTGTTAATAATTGAACAAGGTGCTCTTGGCCTAGGTTGCATATGAGAATCACCTAAAAAATCTAGTAAAATATAAATTCCCTGACTATATCCAAAGTAGATTAAATCAGAATCTTTGGGCATGAAACTTAGGCATTGTTAATTTTAAATCCTCTCCCACATGATTCTGATGTGTAGCAGGTTGGAGAACCACTGGCCTAAGCCATAGTCAGGAAGCCTCACAGATTCAGCTGTGAAATTCTTCTCCGACATAATCATGCCATTCTTTTCTCTCGTCCAGTGACAAGCCAAGTGTATCATTTTTGAGATGCATCTCAGCCCTATTTGATGTTCTGCCCATTTCTAACGGAAGACTGAGCGCTATGTAGTCTATTTCCAGAGCTGCCATGAATATTTATACGTTGCCTGCATCTTTACAAATTAGAAAGCAGCAAGATGAATGAGAATAGTGAATCGGAGAAGACACACAGTGTGATGCGGGCAGAAATTTACTATCTCATTTCTATTTAAAACCTGATGACTCAGAGAAGGAGGCAGTCCACATCCATTTCAGTAAATTCCTTAATGCTCTCCAGCATAGCACTTTAGATTTTAGCACTACTGGAGGTGCTTTGATTTATTCCGAGAAAGAATGTGCCTCTGTGCGTGTGTGTGTGTGTGTGTGTGTGCGTGCACGTGTGTGTCTGAGAGAGAGAGAGATGAAGAGAGAGAGAGAAACAGAGAAGGAGAGACAAAGTGAGATTATCTTAAAATAAAATGGTAAAAAAAACACTAGGCTAATTGTTAATTATTTTCTGGAAGCTTTATTTTCTGTTATCTTGGTGATAAGGGCGTACCTCAGTCCCCTAATTAATAATTCTTAAGTCTGACAAAATGCTATTTGCTTCTAAATTGATTTTTAATGTCTTTGGTGTGCATTTTCTTTACTTAGTTAGCTTTCCAACAATTATTCATTAGATTTCCCTGCCTTCCCATTTTTTTCTCATGCTCAAGTTCAAAACAGATTTTATAGGAGACAAGTGTCAAGATTTATTGTGATTTGACATTTCTATACTAGCGGGGCATGGAGAGAACAACAATATGCATACGTTTATCTTAGTCTTTGATTATCTGACAAGTGTGGAATCATTTAAAAACTGCATCATATAGCATAATGTAAGGAAAATGTGTCTACGATGATATCTACATGCCTATAACATAAACACAATGGTGAATGCAATGTTATTTCATCAGGCACAGGGCACAGATTGAGTTGACCACAGCCTCTGATATAAAGTGACTCTATTGTTAATGCCAGGCTTTGACTTTGAAATAAAAATACAAATTGTGAATGTGGGACATGGGGTCACAAATCAGCCTTCTTCGTGAACAGAACTCCAGTTCCAACACTTCCTATTTCCTTCCTTGGTTGGGACTACTTGACCCATCTAGGAAACTCTTCTATGTAGTCTGCAGCCAAGGGTGTACTTCACATTCATCCATCCTGTGCCTCTTCACCACATGCAACAGATGAAGTCTGACTTTCATGGTAAGAACTCTGAAGTCTCCAACACTCTCAGAAACTATTGTTTCTTTAGGCATTTATTCCTCCAACAAATAAGCATTATGTTCATAATTACACAGTAACCACTATACTAGGTATTGAAGTAAAGACATTTTCTGTTTTTCCAGGGCGTATAGTCTGGTGGGGAGATAGATATTATATTAAAACACACTATAACATATTTACTAAAACCCATAATAAATGCTGTGCTGTTTAGTTATCAGGAATTATGGCAGCATTTAACAGAGGAGCCAGCCTTGAACTGAGATCAGGAAAATAATGAGCCTCTCTAAGGAAATAATGTTTGAGTTCAGATTTGATATAATGATATAATTTAATAACATAACGCGTAATAAAAATAATATAATAATAATAAATATGGCTGGCCACATTTTGTAGTTCAAGGACCCAGTGCTCTTGCAGGGACATGGTGCTCATTCTGCATTAGCAATTAAAGGTATTTCCCAATTCTGATGTTGTCCAAGGAGCCAGTTTGTCATCAGTGCATGGAGCCAAGTTGCCCTCTGACCAAAAAGGAAATGACCTAGGTCTGCTTCCCTAGATGAGAGGCAGAGATGAGAATTCTGATTCCACTGATTTACTGAGGACATCTTCTCAGGGGGAATGGAGTGAGGGAAGCAGACTGGGACAGGGGATAAGGAGTTAAAAAGGAGAATGAGCTCAGCCTGCGTCTAGCTTAGGGATGACCTATGGGATGTCCTGGAGCTTGAATTGCAGCAAAAAGTTGGAGGAAAAGAAGCTGCTCCCTTATACCCATCGAAGGCAGTGATTGCCATAGTGTGTGTGTGTGTGTGTGTGTGTGTGTGTGTGTGTGTGTGTGTGTGTGTGTGTGAGAGAGAGAGAGAGAGAGAGAGAGAGAGAGAGAGAGAGAGAAAGGGGGCAAATTGATAAATTGAGGGATGAGCCGAATTCCTGTAGCCTCTGAAAAGGCAGGCTTCCTTTGGTCATGGAATTCTTCCAAAACAGAAAATGCTCATACGCTCATCGCAGCACTAGTCACAATAGCAAACACGTGGAATTAACCTAGATGCCCATCAGTGGTTGACTGAATAAAGAAAATGTGGTGCATTTTCATGGAATATGACGCAGCCATATAAAAGAACCAAATCATGTGCTTTGCAGCAGCATGGATGCAGCTGGAAACCATTATCCTAAGTGAATTAAATCAGGAACAGAAAACCGAATGCCATGTGTTTTCACTTATCATGGAGCTAAACATTGAATACATATGCACATAAAGATGGGAACAGTAGATACTCGGGACGACTAAAACAGCGAGGGTGGGAGAGGGGACAGGGTTGAAAAACTACCTATTGGGTACTAACTATGCTCACCATCTAGGTGATGAGATGATTAGTACCCCAAACATCAGTCACGTGTAATTTACCCATGCAGCAAAACTTGCACATGTACCACTGAACTTAAAAGTTGAAAAAAAAAAAACCCGACAAAACAAAATACAACAGAAAAAGAAAGCGGTGATTAATTGCTGTAATTGCTATCAGCTACAATCACTACTGTTGGTAAGAGAATCTGGGTGGGGTACCAGGAGCCTCCACTTAAGCAGTGATTCCTGGAACCAGCAGCAGCAGCAGCCAGAAATGTAATGGAAATACAAAATCCTAGACCTACTTGAAACCCACTGAATCAGAAACACAGGGGGCGAGGCCCAGCCATCTGTCTTAAGCCCTCCATGTGATGCTTTTTTGTGGCTGCAAACATTGGAACATTTTTTCACATTTATTAATTGATTTAAATGGAAATGAATTTGTATGTATTTATTGTGTACAATGCAATGTTTTGAAGTATACAGTAGGTCCTCAGTGTCATCAATAGGTTCTTGGAAACTTCAGCTTTAATAAAATGATGCATACTGTCTCCTCGGTTATTTCGTGATAATGTTGATGGGAAAAATATGGTTTGGTTGTAGCTTGTTTCACTTAAAGTCAACGCTTCCAAGATCCTATGGATGATGTTAAGTGATGGGGTACTGTATACATGTTCTGGAATGGTTAAATCTAACTAATAAATGCATTATATCATATAGTTATAGATTTTGTGGCAAGAATAACATACTTTCTTCACATTTTTTAAGAAAACAATTTATGGTAATTAACTATAATAACCATGATTTGAAATAGATCTTTTGAACCTATTCCTCCTATCTAACTGTAACTATTCATTTTTTGACCAACATCTCCCAGCCTTTCTCTTCCATGATTACCCTAGCCTCTGGTAACCACCAATCTACTCTCTACGGCTATGAGATCAGCTATTTTAGATTCCACAAATCAATGGGATCACGCATTATTTGTCTTTCTGTGCCTGGCTTAGGTCATTTAACTTAATGTCCTCCAGGTGCATCCAAAATGCCAGGTGGTTGTAATGTGTGCTCAAGTTAGAGAACCAATGCACTGCCGGGAACATTTCAAGCAGCTAGTAGAATGTTCAAGTTACTCACAGAACTTGAAGAAAAACCCAACGAAAGGAGACAGTGTTAGCCAAATTTCCAGTTCTCTAAAAACGTTCACGTAATTTCAGGCAGAATTTGTAGCATTATAGATAAATTTGCAGGTGCTCAATTGTCTCCGGTGGATATTTGTTTTTCCTCTGAAGTCTTACCTCAGTTGTCAGCATTTGGGCTTGTACTACAGACCTCACTTTATGCTGTTCATGAACTGACCTGGTAAGTAGATCAAAGCAAAGATTACTGGTACAGGATGGGAATGAAAATACAAGGCTAAGTAATCTTATATCCTTACTTTTGACAACCATTGTGGAAATATATTTTCCAATAATTCATTCTTTCGAAAAGTTCTAGAGGAACTTTAAAAATAAATAATAGAATTTCTTCTGAAAGTTGTCTGTGAGATTTGGGGTGATTTAAAAATTGTGTGTAACTGCAGATAATATTGAGTTTATTAGAAGATCAGTAATGCATGGGAAATTTGCATGAATGAGTTAAAGATGGCATAAAGCAACATTTTTTACATACTTTTTTATTTGGCTCATTAGTCACCTCATTTTTATATTGGAGAAATATTTTGGGAAATAAAGGCTGCCTAATTCATTTAAATATCCATCCGTTCAACAAATATTTTTAAGTTTTCTATAACGTGTCAAAGCCTTTCCTTAGATGCTGTGGATACAGTGGTGAACAAAATGAATAAGGTTGCTACTCTCAAGATTCTTAACATTTCTGATAGTTTCTTGTTGCTGCTCTAATGAGCTACCGCAAAATCAGTGCCTTAAAAAATGAAAATGCTATCTTACCTTTATAGAAGTCAGAAATCTCAAATGGATTTCACTTGGCTATAACTGGGATGCCAGTAGGGTTGTGTTCCTCCTGGAGTCTCTAAAGGGAGAATCTATTCCCTTGCCTTTTCTAGCTTCCCGAGGCTGCCTGCATTTCTTGGCTTGTAGCTTCACATCATTTTATGTCTGCTTATTCCATCCATATATAATTTTCTCTTTCACTCTCCTGCCTCTCTGTTTCTCCCGTAAGGATTCTCGTGATTACATTGAATGTATCTGAACAATCCAGGATAATCTAACTCAAAACCCTTAATCATATCTGCAAAATGTCTTTTACTATGTAAAATAACATTCACAAGTTCCAGGGAGTAGGATGTGGATGTGTTTTGGAAGAAAGGGGTATAATTTTGCCTACCATACTATCTAACAAAGAAGAGAATGATTTCAATAGCTATCATACAGATAGCTATATAATGAAAACTAATGATATGTGCCACAAAGGAATTAGAGGTCAATCATTTATCATTGGGGAATCAAGTGGTTCTTTTGTGATAAGGTGAAGTTTAAACTGACAGGAAAGGTTAAGAGTTTTCAGTTGAATAGTAGAAGAAGTAGTGTTTGAGACAAGGGCTTGTGCTAGCAACTTCTGGTGAAAAGAGAATGGACATGTTCAAGGAGCTAAAACACAGGCTGGCTGTCCTGTGTGGATGGTAACTGGGGAGAAATGACTCCAGGACATCTGTGGAGATAAGAAGATGCCAGGTCACCTGAGAATGTCAACACTTATACTTCTTATACAGATAATATTAATTTTTATTTTTGGACACGGTGAATTTTGTAATTAGTAAAGTCTGTCTTTTAGTCTTAGCTGCTATCTTTGTTAGAGCTAAATTAAACATCGCATGTAGCAGGTGGATAGAATATTATGTTGGTTTGTATTTTTAGGCTTTCTAACAGCTTCTCTTTGCACATACTTTTTCTTTGTTCTTTCACCTCCCCACTTTAAAAATAACGTCTTGCCAACCTGTACAAACATTTTCATCAAAGTTATTCTGTCATGTCCCAAGCCAGAAATAATTACCTTTAGTAATTTGGTGTGTAGGTTTATAGATTTATTCTATGCATATATTTATGTTTGTGTAGAGAAAATCATGCTTTACATGCTCTTTGGTAACCCACAGTTTTTTCCTCTTCACGATATGTAATGAACATCTGTCTCTATCAATTTAATGTAGTGTTAGTATTTCTGATTTGATTGTAGTGATTTCAATAATGTACAATGACTAATTTGACCGTGTCATTCCCAATTCTCTACTATAACAAACAGTGTAGCAGTGAGAATCCTTGTATTATGCTCACACAATACATTATGTCTCCCCTTGGGATAAATTTCTAACAGTGGAACTGTAGGGCCAAAGGCCATTTTTGTTCTGTTTCTAATTTATGCTATCTTGACATATTTTATACTCCCAGTGAGCTGCCTTGAAACAGTTCTGAGCAAGGCAGGGTAATTAGTTTAAACAACAAAAAAAGAAAATATGTCCCCCTGTACTGCATCTGTGTATAAAAGGGCAATAGTGATAGAGAGGAAGAAACCATTTGCTGAATAATCTTTGTTTGTTTGTTTGTTTGTTTTTTGTTTGAATAGAGTGCAAAAAGTTCCATTTAGGTAAATGGTACTATCTTTTACCCCATTATTCAGACCAAAAATCTGGGGATCATTTTTGTTTTCTCCCATTCTTTTCTCCATGTGCATTACTGTAAAGAAATACTTGAGACTGGGTAATTTATAAATAAAGACGTCTATTTGGCTCAAGTTCCGTAGGCTGCACAGGCATGGCACAAGTACCTGTTTGGCTTCTGGTAAGACCGCAGGAAGCTTACAGTCAAGGTGGAAGGCAAGGGGTAAGCTGGTATATCTCATGGTGAGAGGGGGCAAGAAAGAGAGGGAGGAGGTGCCAGGCTCTTTTAAACAACCAGATCTCACAGGAACCCAGAAAGTGAGAACTCACTCATTACCCTGAGAACAAGACTAAGCCGTTCATGAGGGATCCACCTCCATGACCCAAACACCCCCCAGTAGGGCCCACCTCCAGCGCTGGGAATCTCACTTCCCATGAGATTTAGAGGGGATAAACATCCAAACCATATCACTCCACATCTAATCCATTAGCAATTTTTTTCCAGACTGACTGCTTCTCATCACCATCATTGCTGCTCCCACCCTTGTTCAAGACACTGCCATTGAACAATAGTAGTGACTTTTCTGATTATGGTTTTGGGCCCTTGATCCTGTTGAGTTTATTCTCAACACTGAAACTGCAGAAATCCTTCTAAAAGGTTAGTCAGATCATGTCACTCCACTATTCAGAACCATCTGTTAGGTTTCCTTCCACGTGAAGTGAAACCCGAAGTGCCTCCTCTGCCCTCCCAAGCCCTGTAGGTTCTAATCTTGGCTGCTTCTCCACTCCCTCTTCTCTCTTTTCTGCCTCTTACTTACTCCTCTCCAGCCACTCCAGCTTCCCTGCTATGTCCTGACATGCCATGCATGCCTCTATGTCGGGAGATTTTTATTTTCAATTCCCGTCTGTCTGTCTCCTCCCTAAAACCCAGATTCCTACAGGCCTTGCATCCTCACTTTTCCAGATTTCTGTTCAAATATTTGTTGTCACCTTAACATCACCCCACATCTTCTTAACTGGTTTACTTTTTCTTTCTTCTTAAAGTTTTATGTGGATATAATTGATTTACAAAAAAATCACATATTTAATATATATATATTTTGATGAGTTTGGACATATTCTCAAACCTGTGATGCCGTCACCATAATTAAGGAACCAAACATATCCATCACATCCAAAAATGTCCTTATGTCCTGTTTTGTTTTGTGGTAAAAATATTTAACATAATTTCTACCTCTTAATATGTTTTAAAGTGCATAATGCCATATTGCTAACTACAGGTCTTATGTGCAGCAGATCTCTGGAATGTATTTGTCTTGTGTAACTGAAAATGCATAATCCATTTTCCCCTTCCTTCAGCCGCTGGAAATCACCATTCTTTTCTCTGCTTCTAAGAGTTTGACCACTTTAAATTCGTTGCGTAAATGGAATCATACAGTATTTCTCCTTCTGCGAATAGCTTATTTCATTTAGCATAATGCCCTCTAGGCTCTTCCATGTTGATGCAAATGGTAAGTCTTACTTTTTTATTTTTTAAAGCTGAATTATATGCCGTTGTATGCACATATTTTATGTATCATTTCATCCATCAGTAGACATTTAGGTTGCTTTCATATCTTGACTATTGTGAATGGTCTGAAATTCTGATTTCAATTATTTTGGATCTATAACCAGAAGTGGGATTGCTGGATCATCTGGTAGTTCTGTGAAACCTCTATGCTATTTTCCACAGTAGCCTTAGCATTCTACATTCCCATCAGTAGTGTATAAGGGATTCCATTTCTCCGCATCCTCACCAACATTTGTTATCTTTTACTTTATTCTGATAGCATTAAATACTGCCTGGCGTTGCATTTTCTAGCCATATATATATATATATATATATATATAATCTGTTTTCTTCACCAGAATATGAGCTATATGAAACCAAATATTTTCTTTCATTATTTAACCCATAACTGCTTCATAGAAGGTCATATTAAATATTTGTTGAATTTATGCACACATGCATGAAATAAGTATTAAGTTCACATATAGTACTGGCCAGGTTCTGAGTCCTAATTCCTTCATGCAGCTGGTCACAGATATTCTTGAAAATTAAGTAATCGAAGTCGTGTTTCTGATCTTTACATAATGATTTAGGAAACAAATATCCTGAATATTATGAACATTTCTGACTAAGGTTGGTATAAATGTACAAAAATTAGCTAAGCAAGAAGGAAAAACAAGCATAACTTCTTTCTTGAAAGATAAGGACTAGAGAAAGCATTTATTTTCTCAAGTGATCAATATCATTTTAATTCTTGTAAAACATTGCTTCAGTATTAAGTGGTTGGTTGTCTTTTTATAAGTTCTATGAAGTATATATGTGTTTCTTTAACAAACCATAAGAGCCAGCATGGTTTGAAAAGTTTTCTCAGGTATATTGTAATCGAAATACTTCATTCAATTCATCTTAAATATAATGTTCTTCTCTGTAGTGGTTCAAATTCTCCTGACTGAGGCACCTGAGTCCCTATTTCACTGTAAGTTTGATGGCGATCAGAGGCATGTTTCCAGAAATGCTAAACATAGTCCTGGATAATTTTGTGCAGCAGCCAGAGGAGGTCTGTAACAGTTCTTAGACACCCACAATGCTAATTAAATTTACCCATGTGAAAAGCAAACACCCACCCCAGTTATTTTGAGCGAACTGGCTGGATCCTTCTGCATCCCAGCACTTCTCCCGCCCCAAGTTCACAGGCATCCACAGCATCACCACAAGGACAATATAAACTATTATCCCATTTGAAAACACCTGAGAGGGGTTTTACTAAAAAATTAAGGCATTTTTGTCATCAGTCTACTTTCCACAGCATGTTTTGATGATGCCTTAAAACGTCCTTTCCTTGTCTTTTTCCTCTGTGGCATAGAGTTAGTTGAAAGAACGTGGGTCCTAAAGTCAGGTAGATCTGAGTTTTCTTTTTTACATGACTTTAGGAAAGCCATTTCGCTTCTTTGTATCAGATGTAGGAGAAATAATAGAATCTACCTTATGGTATCAGTGTGAAAATTAAGTGAGTTAGTATATGTAAAGAAAATAATTAAGCATATGGTGATAGCATAACAATTATTATTGGTTTCTTCCACTCTGCCTCTTTTCCTTTGAGACAGTGCTCAAATGATGATGCTATTCTTTCATTCAATAAACAAACACTTTTTTTCAGCCTACTACTGTGTTTCAAACACAGGTGTAATAGTGGGGAAATAGTGGTAAGCAAAACAATTCCTGCTCTCAAGGCGCATACACTCAATTGGGGAGAGAACAATGAATATGCAAACTAATTAATAATGCATTTTTTATTTTGATACATACCTGAATATAAAATGGATTGTGAACAGAAAGTGGCTTTGAAGAGAGGGAGCTAATTCAATTACTTTAATCAGGGGCAACTTCTTTGTGGAAGTGACATCTAAACAAAAATTTGAACAACTGAGAGCCAGCCATGCAATAAGCAAAAACCAGTTGGGGACAATCCTGGGGAAGATAATTTCAAAAACAGGAAGTGTAAAAACCTGTTGATGTCTTTGTAGAACAGAGAGAAGGTGAGTGAGAAGTAGGGGACTGTTGTAGAAGAAGTTTAGAAGGAAAATGTTGAGGTTAGGTTCTGTAAACTCGAACCCACAGGACAGGATTTGTAGCTTTGTTCAGCTCTACAGTGGAAAGCATTTGGGGTGGTTTGAGACATTTAAAAAAATCCTTAGGTTAGAAATGAGGAAAATGGACAGTGGAAGCACAAGAATTGGGGAGGCTTGTATGACCATTGCTGTTAGTATGTGAGGCAACGATAGAAGGTTGAACAGTGTCCCCCCCAAATTACATGTCCTTGTCCTAATCCCTGGTACCTGTGAAGGTGACAATGTTTGGAAAGACCATTTCTGCAGATATAATTAAGTCAAAGATCTCAGAATAAGATTATTCTGGATTTGAGAGGGGCCCTAAATCCAATGATTTGATTTATAAGAGAAAGGAGACGGAGGTTTAAGATTACAGAGACACACAGAGGCAGAGATGATTGGTAAGTCCAGGATTTGCAGCAGCCACCCAAAACCAAGAGAGAGACATGGAGCAAATACCTACACAAATAACCAAGCCTGCCAAGTCCTTGATTTTGGACTTCTGTATACTAGAATGGTAAGACAATAAATTTCTGACATTTTTGATATACCAAATTTGTAGTCATTTGTTATGGCAGACCAAGGAAACTAATACAGTGACCAAAAAATAATTTATAAAGAGGAAAGGTAACACGCCTGGGTGATGGCTGCAGAACGATGGAATTGAGTACTGAAGAAAAGAAAGGGTCTTTTATAGGCCACACTAGAATGGTGTGCTTTTATTTGGGAGGAATACCAATTTCTCACACTTTGAATGAAAATATCTTATGTGGGGGTAGAGAGGCACCTAAGAATCAGGCCCGAAGAACAGACCCTGCCTCTTTAAGCGGGCCCATGTTTGTTCCCAAAAGGAACACCTTCATACTCTCTGAAGGCTGAGCAGACTCCGAAGCCAGTTCTTTCACATATGTGACCTGGTTATTTCTAATACAACTTTATAATTTGTGTATATTATAATGTGACAAGCAGTAGTTGGCCATGAGAATCTTAAAGTAGATAACCTTCTTTAATTCAAATATATTATTGTAGTTATCTGCAAAACTGCTACAGACAAGGAAGTAATTACTAAATGGGATACGTGCAGAGTGATGTTTTGCACTGAAGTAGCAGGAAGGAATTTTTTGGATAGGGCAATTATTTTCTCTTGACGTTTCTCAGATGTGATAACATAGTTTTCAGTTGTCGAATTTCTAATATGTGTTAAGGCCCTATGCTATAGCTTGTATATCTGAAGTCTAACTCTTACAATATTCTGTAAATATAGATATTACTACTTACATTTTAAAGAAGAAACAGCCAAAGCTTAGAGAGATTCAGCCAATCCCCCACTAAATATTTATTATTAAATAAAAGCAGGTTTATCTTTATCCAGTTAGTAACTGGTAAAGCTAAAGGCAATGGTTGGTTATGGAGACTGACACTGAAGACATTCAGAGGCCTGTATGCATGTGGGCCACAATTATTATAAAGCAGGATGGCAGAGGAGTGGCAGAAAAGTCACCGTGTACCTTCTTCCTTGATTTACTCAGGAAAATCAGCATGCATCAGTAGCTCCCACAATTGGCACCAGAGAGACAGACTAAGACAATCGACTGTGTCATCGTCCCTCTTCATGTGCTCTCTCTCTTTAAACCAAACTGCCTTCTCCCTGGTGGTCCAGGGCTGACATTCTGACTTGAGCCCAGTCATTAAACACTAATTAGATTGGCGCTTTGCTCTCTTTCCAGTTCAAGTTTTAATAAACTGGTCCCTTCTCTCTCTCTCTGTCCTTTTTGTAAAATCTCAGGGTCAAACCCCTTCTCTCTGCGGCTTGAACTCTCAGTCTGGGTGTGTTCAGGCTGGGGGCAAGGCAATTTAGATGAAGGGAGAAAAGAGCCAAAGCACCTGGAGGCATGAACACGTTCCTTAGGAGGAAATAAATAAATAATTAAAGGAGCCCAATTCGCTTCTCTGACACTGCCCGCTTGTTTCTGGCTGAGCACTTTGGATCTTACACATTGTAATTTGCCCATTACAAAACCAGCAGCATGGTCTGTGGGCTCAATTAATTTGAAAGCACTTCTGGATGAATCACTTAGATTTTGTTTTATCTTTTGCCTCCAAGATATCATCAGGCTTCAGCCTCTACCAGTTACCCAGTGCTATTAGTATAACCTAATAATTTGATCCCAAAGTATTTTCCCTTTGAATTAAAAGAGAACAAATTTATGAATCATACCTTGGTCATAATTAACTATGCCCAGACCACACTTAGTTGAGAAAAGATAGTGATTTTCTTTGTAAGTCTATAGATTTTGTGATTTATGCTGTATTTTGTCTTTTTCTGTGTGTGTGGTTTTTTTTTCTTTACCTATCTGTGATTCTATAAAAGTGTCAGAAGAGCGTACTTTCTTTTTTCAAAGTACAGTTGGATCTATTTACTATCAGTATCAAGCATTGAGGAATTTGGTATTTTCAAGTTCCATTTTCATATCATCTATTGCATCAACTACCCAAATTCTGAATTAGTTATTATTAACCAAATATGATTGGTTTGTATATATTAGAAGTAATATTTGTATCCCAAACTGTTTATTACTAGAAACTATGTGGATTAATGGATTTTAAGAGTTCAATTTTTAATCCAAAAAAGTAGCACTGTTAATTAAGTACTATACAGAATGATGCAAAATTTTTAAAAATAAAGTTTGAAAATAGTTTTCAAGAGGTAAATTCTGATTGCTAAGTAAGCATAATAGCATTACCTGAAGTGTATTTTGTGACAATTTATTAAGATCTGTAGCTTCATAACAATATTGCCACAGAGTTAGTGTCTTAAAACAACACACATTTATTATCTCACAATTTCTGTGGGTCAGTAATGCAGACAGCAGCTTAACAGGGTCCTCTGCAAGGCTGTGATCAAGGTGTTGCCCAGGGCTTAGGTCTCATTTAAGGTTCCACTGGGAAATGATCTAATTCTAAGTAGTGATCCATGAGGCATACAGTGGGGATGGCTAAAAATAAGACTCCAGAGCATGGCAGGCCCCTAGCAGACCCGGGGCTGTCTAAGAGTATTGCTTCAACCTTGCTTTGTATGTAATCACAACACAGACCTAAGGAATGTGACATTGTATAGTGTAACCAGACATTAGTATGCATTGGAACACACCATTATGCATATATGCGTTGGTATACAGCATTAATATAGTGCAAGTTTAAAAAATAAGCACTTGTCTGTTGGTGTACATTGGAACACAGCATTATATATGTGCATTGGTATGCAGCATTAGTATAGTGCAAGTACGCTGCACGGTCACAGTGAAACACCAGCTCCGAAGTAGCCTTAGAATGATGGCAAGCAGGGTAGTCAAAGTGTTTTAAGAAAACGACCTGTGGCAGGAAATATTTGCCTATTTTCTGTATTATTACTCCTTCTCATACTAATCAAAACAGCCAAAATTATTAAGTACTTACATTATTTCAGGCATTACATTATTAGTCATTTCATCCTTATAAGGTGCGATGGTGGTGGGTACTATTACAGTATTATCTTTCATTCTAAAGAAATTGAGATTTAGGTGATTAAACAACTTACATGCAACCACATAGTAAGCAAGGAGAGATCTGGGAATCTAAGCTTTCTTTTTTTTAAGGGAATATTATATTTCAAATCTGCACCTATTCCATGCCAAAAAAATATTGGCACAGTGTAAGAAAATTATTCAAAAAGGCTTTTTGGCAGAGTATAAGAGTAGAGCTGTTAGTAGCAATAGGTCGTACAGAGAAATCATACATTTGTTATCATTTACTGGTTACCAGGTATTGTGCTAGCCACTTAATCTTTATTGATTGTACTTGCAACAGTCCTGCAATAAAGATGTGGATGGGATTCCCCTTTCTTAGATGAACAAACTCAGTTTTGAGAGATTGTCATTTATCTATGGTCACAGAGTAGCTGTTATGCTGTTGATTTAAAAGTTATTCATATTCTTTTCACTATACCATTCTACCACTTCTAATTAGTAGTGGGGAAGGGAAAAGAAATCTCAACAAAATTGTGGGTATGGTAGCTTCTAGAAGCAGATCTGTTTCTGGATTGGAATGTGTAACAGATTAATTTGAAAGAGATTATAAATATGTACTGATAAATTACAGCCATTTTAGCACAAGATTTTCACTTCTCTTACTTCTCAGTGTGAAAGTACTATCTGCTAACAGCTAGATACTAGACTTTTGAGTGCTGAAGGAAATAAGGAATGAAAGCCAAGAATATATGGAATTTTAGGTCTAGCCCAGTCCATGCTGAGTGGTTTAGCCTTTGTGAGTTGTTTACGGGACAATTTTATGTATTGCTTTTTATAGCACTTACACTGTGGTGCAGAATTGGTAATCCACTTTCCTTTTCAAGAGGTGAAATTCTCCTTGAAACAACACAACAACATGCATATATTTCATATCAATCATTTATCATTTGGTTGTGCACTTGCCTAAATTAGATCATTATTAAGCACAGAGAAAACAAGAGAAGGGAGACTTGCTCCTACAAGCCACTGATAGAGAGACTAATTTTGGCACCAAAAAAAGCCAGCCATTTGCATTTTGCTGTGAGGGACTTAATGCAAGAGCTTCAAATCACTTTAAGAGGGTTTTAAAATCAAGATAAAGCTTTTTCCTATGCATGTCTGTCTCTAGGAAAGAATTATGAAAGAACCAGTAGAACACCTAATCACATTTCATTCTCTTCGTCTGTTTTCCTCTCATCTCAAATGCTCTGTCACTTTTATTCTTTGTGAATTATTATAATAAATAAAAGTTTCAAAATTGTATATTTCTTTCCCTCTTTGAACAAATTCTTTTTATCCTAAGGAAAAGCATGTGGAAAGTCAGATATATAAATTCTGTTGGGTTTACCTATAGCTTCAGCCATAATACTCTATCATACTGAAAGAAAGTCAACCAAAAAGTGTTTTTCTTATTCTCAAAAATTACAGGTTTTGATAAGGTTTGCAATGAGGTTCTGCATAGTGTCCTATCTCTGCAAAATTGTAAACTGTCAGGCACCTAAACCTGTGTCACCTGTGTCAGAGGCTATTTGTCCTTGGCTAATTAAACAAGTATCCTATTTGATCATATTTCCATGTGCTAAGTCTGTTTATATCATTTATTTCTTCATTGTTGATGATGCTGGTGAATTCATGATAATATGGAAGAGATTAAAGATAAACTGAGCAAACTCTCTCCCATAAACATAGTATTATTTATGTTATGGTCCCAAAATAATAAAGCCTATCTTCATTTTCTTTATCTCCCAGCTACCATGTGATATGACTAATCAAAGCAATAGCAAAGTTATTTAATTTTTATCAAATGTTGTATCTCATCCACCAAACTTTGAGAGTTGCATTGGAGAACTGATTATTGAAGAATGTAATCATTATTATTTTTTTAAAAAAGAAAAGACCCATGGGCACTACATCCTTGCTTCTAGAAACAGCAGTGATATGATATTTTCAGGAAGGTAGGTAATATAAGTTACTAATGATAAATTTTTTCAGAGTCCCTCCTAGCTATAATTGCCAGTCAGTTGGGATTGCTTGCATGACAGTGTCCCCATACTGACTTGAAGTTTGAATGCTCTGTAGAATTCCATTCTGCTGCTGAGAACAATATAAAGTTGATATTTCCTTTCTGGCAACTAGGTATTTACCCTCCTCTTTTTCTTTCTGATTCTTCCCTTCTTTCTTTTTCTCTCAGTTAAACTAGATAATTTTATTAGATTGAATTGACAAACTTGGTAAGATTATGGTTTTATTTACCCTTTGTTCCAGTAATTTACTTAAGGACTAACTGTTTTCTCCTGTTTTCAAGGCAAATGCCTTGACTTGATCTTAAATTTCCCTATTCTTAATTTTAGTCTTCTCACTCAGTCTTGCTTTCTCAATCTTACCCGTTAGCCACTGCTTTAACCAGCCCAGTCCTGTCTGCTATGTTGTCTTTTAAGTATTCTCCTTATGGTTTACTCTAACATATCATTAATTTCTTTGATCATTGATTTGCTCATCTTCATAGTGGGTAATTAACAAATAACATTCTTGAGGTCAGAGTGTTACTACAGGGACTGGATGAGATATACAGAGAGCATACTCTAAGGTATAAAGTGCTAGACACTAAAATAATGCCATGTTTATTCCTACTTTAAGGTGTTTAGTCACATATTGACCATTCTTTTATTTATTAAAATTATGGAGCTTCTGCAATATGACAGTCATGGTATGAAATAGAGAGGAATTACAAATCAATAGCAGAGTCCTTACTCCAACAATTTTTATTTGTCCTACTTGATGCACAGACAACACAGAAAGACAAAAGATTTGCATTCTAGTCCTTGTTCTCATCTCTGCAGTCTGGAACTTTCCACATCAGGAAATTACGTGTCAGACTACACCATCACGTTACTTTCTTTTATAACTATCATTTGTCATTTTAAGCCTGATACATGGTCATAGTAAGTGTACTCCAATTTGGATTTTTCTCTATTTCTAAAAATATGTATATCCTCTCTTTCTACCTCTATTTTAAGCTCCTTAAGGGCAGAATACCAGCCTCAGAATAACTTCATCTAGATATCTAGGGTGATATCTAACACAGAGTAAATATTTACTGCTTGTTTCTTGTATCTACATTCAAGTAATGTGTCATTCTTCCAAGTGTTCATGATATAATTCCCAATTCCACATTTTTAATTATCTTGCTGCTATAAATAATGATGTGGGCCTATATGTACATTTGTACGTATGTGACCTTCCTCTCATTCCAACTGAAAAACAATATTTGTTGCCATATATTTCCCTTTTAGTTGGTGTCATTTTACACCAACCTAGTTTTCTACTTATAAAATTGCAGACTGTCTTTAAAAGGAAATTTATGGCCAGGCTTGGTGGCTTGCACCTGTAATCCCAGCACTTTGGGAGGCCAAGGCGGGCAGATGACAAGGTCAAGAGTTCAAGACCATCCTGGCCAACATGGTGAAACCCTGTCTCTACTAAAAATACAAAAATTAGCTGGGCGTGGTGGCGTGCACCTGCAATCTCAGCTACTTGGGAGTCTGAGGCAGGAGAATCACTTGAACCCAGGAGTCAGAGGTTGCAGTGAGCCGAGATGGCACCTCTGTACTCCAGCCTGGTGACAGAGAACGACCCATTTCAAAAAAAAAAAAAAAAAAAAAAAAAAAGAAAAGAAAATGTATATATATCTGAAAACTATAAAAGTAAACATTTACAATTTTTGGATCACGTTTTATGATAAATTAGAATGATCAAATGGCTTGATTCTGGATGATACACAAAGAAAACTGCATGAAGACTTGAAGACTGTGATTCACATCTTTCTAGTTTCTTATCTCATCCTGCTCATGCTATCTTTCCCTCAATCTTAAGTCTAACCTCCCTAGTTTGTTGCATTTCTTCATCTAGCTGTTCGTCATTCTACATACACTGAATGACACAGTCATTTGTTTATACACTGAATATTTTTTGAGTCCCTACTATAAGTAGACAGGGTGCTTGGTCTCAGTCAATAAGTACTAAGTGCCCCGTGAACAAATAAGTTGACTGTTACCTGAATGACCAGTCTTACGTACATCAACAATTCCCCTAACAGTATTCTCCCCTTGGCAAAAGAACTCCAAAAATATGAAATACACATAGTCGAAACTCAAAACACATTCAATGCATGCATAAGCAAATGACTCTATAAATGTACTCACTTCCAGACATTAGCTGAAAACAATTATCTAACCAATACACAATAATAATAAAGCCCAAACCAAAAGTCATGAGGTGTTTTGACACTTTCTCTAAAATGCCCCCTTACTACACATCAATAGAGGGTTTTACAGAATCTGTGGCACTGAGCATAAATTGTATGTTGTAGTCAATGCTAAATTTTGATCTCAGAAAATAAAAATTACATTTTTAGGCTGTTCTTATTAGAAGAATACTCACTTGTTCACAAATCTTAAATTATTGCATGTGATTTTATAGTGATGAGGGTGCAGATGTTAATTCTTTTTCAAGTAATTTTTGAGTCAAAAAAAATCAATGATCAATGTTGACATGAAGTACTCCCAGGAGTATAGGTTTCACTTGCTCTAATAGAATTATTTTCAAGCCAACAGTTTTGATTAGTAAATTTCATTTCTAACACAACTGATGTTGAAACCTTAGGTAGAGGCAAAGAATGGAAATCTATTAACCTCATAAGGTGTTCTTTCCTGTATGACCAAAAAATGGTAGATTGTTGTTGTTGTTTTAACTATGTAGCTTATTAGGAAGCATGTAAGAAACATGACTCTAAGAGGCAGCGTAATATGGTAAGATAATGTGATGTGAAAGCAATTGAACAAGAAAGACACCAATAAAATATTATGTAGGATTCTCCCTGAGGAAAACACTTAAATTTTCGGGTAAGAAATTAGTGTTGGGCTCTGTCATTGAGTTCCTCTGAGAGCCACATTTTCAGAAGACTTTTACCTCCTATTTTATGTTTGCTAATAGACCTGTGGGTGGGTACGCAGAAGCTATTATCTTAAAACCATTTCCAGAAAATCTCCAAGGTATATTTTGAGCTAAATAGACAACTGAGCAAAAACTGTTGAATATCTAAAATTAAAAAAAAATGATAAGGATTTGCTTTGCTTGATATGAAGCACAGAGTAGCTGCTGCCTTGGATGTAGCAACTATTTTATTATCCTGGCTGTAAATAGGATAACTCATAGTCCATTAGAGGATAAAAAGGTTGTGTCAATGTAAGCCTCTAAGAAAGAGAA
The DNA here is from genome assembly GCF_009761245.1 of Sapajus apella. Classification (NCBI taxonomy): domain Eukaryota; kingdom Metazoa; phylum Chordata; class Mammalia; order Primates; family Cebidae; genus Sapajus; species Sapajus apella. Next base: position 21,802,732 of record NW_022436954.1, read on the forward strand.
GCCCTCAATTTTGTTCATCATTCCACTGCTTAGAAACATTCCCTGTTTGGAATGTATTTATCGTCAGTATTTTTCTATTTTTTTTTTTTTAATCAACTGTCCGTGGCCATGTTTTCGGGTAGCGGTCAGCAGACTGCTTTTTCTCTGCAGTACCACCACATAATAGATATTTTAGATTCTGTGGGCTATATACTCTCCACTGTAACTGTTCAACTTTGTAGTTGTTCTATGTAAGCAGCCAGAGATATATGTAAATGAATGGGCAGGGCTATGTCACTGGAAAATTTTTTGATTTTTTCAAAATTTGGCCGTTAAAATTGGGTCTGAAAATCCTGGCATGCCAGCTTTTAGGTTCAAAGGTCTAATAGTAAAATAATAATAATAAAAAAAGGTCTAATAGTGCACCAGATTTGTTATAAAAATAACAGCTCCTAACCCTATCATTTCGTACTCTTTAAAGTGTATCTCATTTATTTTAGCAAGATTTTTAAAACTTATCTCCACATTTGTAATTAGCATGCTTATATTCCAAGATTTTATATTTAACCTTTAGGTGTTATCTGTTGACCTCTCCCCACAGAGGCTGAGGATTCTTCCCTTCTTTCGAACTTTCCTAGTTTCATCCTCGACATGCACGCTTTTATTTCTCCCAACAGATTTTGTTATTATTTGAGTAAAATCGTTATGTAGGTTTTCCCTTATTTTAATTTGTGAGTGTTACTCATCGAAAACACATGGAATATGGTCTCCACTGCATAACCAGCTGACCATGCTCTTTCCTTTGAGAATCCTGAATGTCTTCCTCTTTATATCTTTTCTCTTGCATTCTTCAGAGTCCCTCAGAGAAGGCATCTAATCTCTCTGGGAAGTATATGCCTGCCTACTAGAGTTTGAGGAATGAGGCCCGTAGCCCTACAAGCCCCGGTTTTCCTGGTAGATGTGTACTTTATAACATTTTCCAAAATAAATGACTATTAATAGTATCTCCTTTTTTTTCCTCAAGGATGCACTGGCCTGAATTAGATATTATATAGTCACCCTATCTGGGAGCCAAATGGGGAAGAAGATTGAAGAATTTCTCCATTCAGTACATCTTATTTAACCCAATCCGTGTATTTCCAGTTTGTTATTCCACTTTCAAATGTGTCTAATGTCTCCCAATGCAGAGACTTGATCTTAGTATGTTTCTGCTGCTTTAAAAAAAAAAAAACACCGTAGACTGGGTAATTTTAAAAAATTACAATTTATTTTTCAACTGTTCTGAAGGCCAGGAAGTTTAAAACCCAGACTTCAGCAGATTAGCTGTCTGATGAAAGCTTATTCTCTGATTCAAAGGTGGGGCCTTGTTGCTGCGGTGGAAAAGGTGAATACAGTGTCCTCACCTGGCAGAAGGATAGGGGGCATCAAAAGGGGGACAAGACTCGGCCAAGCCCCTATGACTTAATCACCACCTAAAGGCCCTATGTCGTAATACTATTGCATTGGGAATTAAGTTTCATCCTGAATTTTGGAAGAGCATAAACTTTCAAACCATAGCGGACCCTCTGTTTACACTGGCAAAAGAATAATAAATACACCATATTCTCCCTAAGAAGAGAATAATAATAAATGCTCAATATTCTACCTAAGAAGAGAAAGTACAGTAACCAGGCTATGAGGTCAAGGGGAAGATCTAATAACATCTTATACATACTTTCAATCAATTTTCCTGGCTTGAGTTTCTGCATTAAAACTTTTAGGTACCTGGAGAATAGCGAGTTCTGTGGTATGAATGTTATCAGTATTCTCTACTGCCAGCTTTGGGTTCAACTTTTTCAATGTGCTCAATCAGTTACCACTTGTCTTTTTCTTTCCTATCTTCCTAAGTTTTGTTTTCGTTATCTCCAATTCTCTTTTTTCTTGTGGGTTATTACCTTCAAGAAAAGAAAAACCATACATATATTTATTATACATAGTTTATATGCATATACGTGTGTGTATATATATATTCTGTACTGTGCTTATGGTGCTTAACAGTGAGTTGTAGAGGAAGTAAAAATTTGATGTCTGTATTTTACCTGGCATCCTTAAATGGAAAATTAGGCAATTGCAGTCAATCTCACTGCTTGTCTCTCATCTTCATAAATGGATGGAGATGATCTTCATTCCATCTCCTTATCTTCATTTCTAAGAAATCATTTTCAATTCCACCCTTGTTTTCTGCTAAGCATCAAATGATCCAGTGTCTTTAAAGCTTCCTTCACATATCCTGTTTTCAAAGCCATTAACTCTCCTTGAAACTCTCTTGTAAACTTTTGTGAGTTCTTAGTTTCTAAATTGTAAAATCAAGAAACAGGCAAGTTACCTTTGTATTATGTATTTTGGGGAAAGAGTATAATCTAGGAAAGTTATAGACAAGTAGTTAATGACAGATGAAAGACTACTATGTGAAAGGCAGCGTATCCCTATGAAAAAGTCCTATATCTTTCATTTTCAAAATGATAAAAATAATCTCCATAGGGCTTAAGAAATTTGCCCAAAGTTACACAACTGTGGAAAAGCAAACCTGAGATTTGCACCTAGAGATATTAGATGCCAAAGTCAAGTTTTCACTGTACCATAAAATTCACTAGATTAAAAACTGCATATTAACAGAATGCAGGGAACAGACTCGTAAAGGCCTGTTGGCTTATAACTAACAGCCTTTCAAAATGCACATATTTTCTTTATCTTATTTGATTAAAAAAAAATCCAAAAGAATTATTTTATTACACTCTGCAAGAAGAAAAGTGAAGTTCAGAGATGGATAAGTAGTTCAAGACTACAATAGTAAGATTTAGAAACTAGTCTGAAATCCAGGATGTTTGAGTGTCCTGAGAATGGGCCATATAAATCAGGCATGATGAGGTCCAGTGTGGCTCTCAATAGAGTGATTTACTTTAAACGTCTAGACTGCATTTGAGCATATGTGATTAAGCAATGCCTTATTTTTCTGCATCCCAGATTGTCAACCGTAATATGCAGAGCTTAGAAGAAAAAACAATCAATCCAGGTATTTCCTAGAATCGGGCTTCCAGATATAATTGTTTCATAAAAGATACTTAGAGAAAAGAATAAATGAATCTGACCATGTGCACATTTCCAAAAATCTACAGGGAATGTAAATTCGATAAGGATTCTATTATTATTAGATAGTTAAATAACAACCATGTATACCAGGAAATTAAAAAGTTAAGTCACATGTGCTGATGTCACATGCCTTTCATGAGAAAAATGATACAAAATACCAGAAGAGAGGTTTGAAAATGTTCTTTATATGGGAAGGAAAAGACGAATTTGTGATCATTAAAGAAAGAGTCTCTGAATTGTCTCTACTTGAGAAGTAAGAACTCACCAGACTTTCAAGGTTCCTTTTATATAAATTCTCGCTGGCCTCAACGTGATCAACTGTCACTGATTAAAGTTGTGCTAAGTATATGATAGGGAGATTAGAAAAGCTATAGTCTGCTCTTACAGATGCTTTTTAGCAAGCAAATTTCTTTAGCATCCCTTCTGTCTAAATAAATGGTGAGCTGAAACTTGTAAGCCATATTGCTTAATTTACAATCCCCAGAAAAAGTGGGAGGTATGCTGATTTTTAGATTATTTGAACTAGAAACAGTGGGGATTATTTTCATATAAGTCACCCCAGTACAACTTAGCTTTGTGAGCCAAAAGCAGACATTGTCTAATATCAGGACATTTTAATTTCAAGTTGAAGGCATAACATATTCTATTGTGTTGATGAGCAAATTTTAATGTTGCTGTTCATTAGTAAAAATTCCTATGTTTTATTTAATCTCAGTGAAAATAGTTGATTTTTATATCAATTACATTTTTACTTAATTCAATTCAGCTAAGATTTATTGAGTTTCTTCCTTCTATAAGATATTAACATCTTCTTGCTCTCAATATTTATGTATATTTAGCAGGTTAGATGTTACAAATGACTGTAAAGGAAAAAAATAAAACAGAATAAGATAAAATCTAAAGGCTAGTTTAAGATATATCCGGTTGTTTTCTTCAGTTGTCTTTCTTATGCCATGAGATAAGATAGATATTAAAACATTTTGAAAATATATCAGACCTGTTTTTTTTGCTACTTGTCCTGGCCCATTCAAGTGTCATAGAGAAGAGTAGGTGGTAGGAAATAGATTGCCAAGTTCTTACAGCACTTGTGAAGGCTAACATACAACAGTGTCTTCTTCCCTGCAGATATATCAAGACTTCATAACCCTCACTGCCATAATTAAAATACCAAATATATAATATTTTATGAAAAATATATTGATTCATCAGGTGTTTAATCATCCTGCAGTTTATTGCCTACACAATCAGGAATCTGCATACTCAAGCTAAAGCCATCACAGAAACTCATATTATATTTCAGCAACATGTGTTGAAATCCGTTTCCTATTGTTCCTTTTTTGTATACTGACACATTCAGTCTTTCCTTACTAATCTACAAGTTTTGTTTTAGACTTACGGATCGTTACCTAGCCCATAAGCCTTTTGTTTCTTTTTCTAAACAATATAAAATGTTAAGCACACAAACACACCATAAAAAATGGATTTATAGATAGTAGGAAAGAAAAGAAACTCATATTTATTGCACACTTCCTGTGAGGCAGGCATTACTAACTAATTTCATATGAAGGATTGGTAAATTTCCATGAAAACAGTGGAAGCTGAGCTAGATGCAGGGAGGTGGCAGATATGAACAAAGTCACTCCGGCAAAGCAGAGCCATGGATAAGAGAGCAGAAAGACACATTTGGAACTAGTTTTTAGTAGAGGTCTAGATCTGGTTGTCTCTCCAGATTCAATCTCCACCTTCCAGCACCTTTGCTCTCCTAGTGACCTGTTAGATTTTCCCAACTGGATGCCCATTGGCAGGAAATGGTAGGAAGAAAACAAGATGTATATAAGTCCTAAATCAATGGTCACTAAATATCAGAATTCTCTATCTTTATGTTCTCCAAATATCTTCAGACCTAGTGAAAATAACTAGTGTTCTTCTATCACGCAGGTGGGCACTGAATCCTACCTCATGGCTTCCCAACAGCTGACTACACCTTTATAAATATTTCTTTCTGAAATTACCCACGTTAAGTGTGCCATCTATTTCCGTGTGGAATGTGATTTTGTCTCAGTCTGATGGTGAGGCAGTATTTTGAATCTTACTGTTTTCTTTTTAAGCACAACTCCAACTTTTTTAATAGTATATTTCTTGTCTTTCACATTTTTCACCTTTCCAAGTTCTTTTCTATTTATTTCTCCCACTAAATGATGGGGCTGTATTATACACTATTTTGTTCTCTGATTTTTGGGGTGTTGGCTGATTGTTTGAGCTGAGTTGGATACTCAGTGTGTGATAGCACTGTTTTATCCACCACAACGCTAACATAAGAACAAGCCCTGAAAATTCATGGGTGTCCATGGTGGTTTGGTTGTTTGATATTTAATAAGTATTCCTTTTAGATTGGGTCCCACCTTTATGTCAATTTTTGCATTCTCTATCAGGCTTCTTAATGAAAGCTTAAAATGCCAATAACCTATGATAATAATCTTGAATGTTTGTTATAATAAAGACAAATTAGGTCTGAGGACCTCTGGAGCTCTGTATATAATATATACTCTTCCACTAACTGGCCGCATGACCATTAGAAGTCATTCTTTCTTCAATATCTTGATTAATTGCATAAAGAAATTCTCTGTTCTGAAAGATTTTAGGGTCTCCTGCCTTAAATTGTGGTTGATTTTCAGGGTGATCTAAACAGACTTTGATCATTTCCTCTCAATGTAAAACAACACACACAGTATGAGAAGTGGTTATTTTAATGTTAATGAAATGTTCCTCTATTGTCCAAAACTGTATAAGTCTCCTTTCTACATGTGGTTTGATCTGTATGGATAGATGCTGATTACTTTTTATTGCTATCATTCAACTTTTTTTTAGCAATCTCTGGGTTTGCTCTAACTACTTTCCTTTTTTGGATTTCTAACGCAATACAACTGCACAGATGGGCATGGTGCAACATGGTGGGTCTTGCTGTGAGCTGATGGTTGAAATGGTTGACTAAACAATGCAATTATCATTTTATCTACCCACACTGATAGTATGAGGGAGTACCTGATTGGTTTACTGATTTAGATAAGGTTCAGGAGAATAAGGACAATAGTGTGTTATTTCCTGTAGGGTGGGAACCTGCTGAGTAAGACTTGCTCATTTTCCTGGATGGATTGATTGATTGATTAGTCTGAACATAATACTTGGTTATGTAATCATCCAGGGTGATTGAGCTATGCAGGAGTGTTGGCAGCAATACTGTGTTTTTGTGAAAGGTGAGAATGCTTTGGATAAAGAAACAAACAGACAGAGCCAGCCTTAAAAAAAAATCAATCTGCTTTCTGTTAAACTACCATTTGGGATTTATTTTTTAAAATACATTTTATCATATTCAGAGTTTTAGATTTTTAAAATGTTTCCTTCTTGTTACAGATCCTCTGAAGTAGTTGCCCTTTTGTTTTTCCTAAAATGAGCTTTCAATTTGGTATCTCCGATATTATCAAACTACTCTGCTTCTTGTGGTTGATAAATTAATTGTATTGACTACCTAAAATCAGATTGCTAGTGTAGACTGTCTCCTGAAGGGCATATCTAGAGAATCAAGGCATTCCCATTTGATCAAGACATCTAATTGTCAGCACACTGGGACGTAGCAGAGTTCTTGGATCTGTATTTAGCTCAAGAATTATGGAAAACAAGTATTTTTTTAACTTAATGTGCTATGAAACATTCCCTTCTACGCTTCTTCTCAGTCTCTCCAGTGTATCAGGAGAATGTTAGAAATACTAGGGGGTGGAATAATAGTTACAGTGCCTCAGATGTTCTCTTTAACAAACTCACCTCTTCTCGGAACAACAATTTTGCCTGGCATGCAACATGCCTGCCCGGTACATAAAAATGAATACAGAAAAAGATTTAAGGGGATTAAAAGATCAATGAATTATCCATTAAGCACCCGAGTCTCAATATGCCTCAATTTGTCTAGATCGTGATTTATTGCCTGGGATAAATAAACCAAGATCTGTTAGTCTTTCCCCTGAGGTCGTTCCCTTTAAATTCTCTACTATGGCCAAGGCTTTGAGCTTTTTGTCACTATTGTGTTTGTTTTTATGAACTGATAATATTTTAAATTACTTCTAACCCCCACCCAGCTCAGATCATTTTAGCTGTCAAGGGCACAGGGCTTTCCAAAGGGTAAAGGCAAACAACTTGAGGAATATAATTCAGAAAACAGTGGAAGAGAATCCATCTGTATTGTGCTTCATTCATTTGGCAGGTATCCAAATAGTCATTCACTGGAACACTGGTAGAGGAAAATGCCAAGCCTTGTTGACGTTTCAGGGAATGGTATAGTATTCTAACTTGCATTACCCATTTAGTTTCTCGTAGGTTAATTTTACCCTTGCAACAAACTCAGTAAAATAACAGTTTCCTCTGCATACTAAACACAGAGTAACTTAACTATTTTCACATTCTGAAATGTTCTCAGACTCAGGGCATACAACCTTGGGAAACAAAGACTGTGATGGAATCAGTTGCTTGGTATATGCTACTTGGCAGTCTGGGTTGATGAAAGTTTTATAATCATACTTCACTAAAGCAAAGCAAGAATGGTTAGAAACATTTTAAATAAAGAAGCTTTGCCATTCTCAAAGAGTGCGAATTTCGAGGAAAACTCTATGCCATGGAGCAGGTAGAATTTTCAGTGCTTTATCTAGCAAGTTTCAGTAGTGGCTATTTCAAACCACCTCACATCCAGATTTCTTATACAATGTTCCTCAGGAGTGGATGGTCTTAGAGTAAAGAGAGTTAGTTATACAAATTTCTGAAAGGAAATATTAACATTATGGTCCCTTGAGTAACCAGCTAAGAGCACAACTCATAAAATGCAACCTCTGTTATTTGAGCAATTCTGATTTTTGGGTATATTACAAAGGATATATTTCTCTTTAGATAAATAATCCATTTTATTTAGGTTTGGCTATTGCATTTATATTTGTCCAGATTTTAAATATGACCTAAACTAAACAATATTTCAGGACTTCGAAGACATTTCTCCCCGCTTCCCAAAAGTGAATATATGTCAAACTCAGTACTGATTGATACATGTAGACCAATGACTCCCAACTTTGAAAAATGAGGATGATGGGCTGGTATGCATTTCTTAGAAAAAGGGCTTCTTAATTCTATGTATAAACCAGGTGTATATACTACCTAAATAAGTAATATGCCTTGCACTTCTTTTCATTTACTTTTTCAAATCCATGAAGTTGCTGTCAGATGTGTAAAATATTAATATAAAACATGAATAAATTTATACTAATTTCTTTCCTTGTATATGTTTACAGTGAGTAGACACTGGTGAATATCTTATGAGGTTGTATGTATATTTTTTAATATGATGGAGGCTGTGTGGGCCTTATAGAAACAGCAAATTGACACTTAAAAACTCAACTGTTAATAAAAGAGTTAAAGCTTGGCAATATGATTATTTCTAGAAACTCCCATAGAAGATATCTAGGGAAATCAAAATATTCCTGTGCCTGGTTCACTAAAGAATGCCTTCACAGAAGGTAGATTCTTATTCTAGAACTGGCACCAGCCTTAGCCTTTTGCCCCTTTTAGAGTGCAGAGTTCTAGATGTTACCTAAAACTTGAACAAACATAAACTAACTTTTGCCTCACAAGGATCTCATAAGATGGTAGAATCTTAGAATCATAATGTATTACAGCTGAAAGGGGTCTTAGCATTTTTGGAGCTTAACATTTTCATTTTACAGATTTGGAATTGTGATGTTAGGCCAGGGACATTATGGGCCTTGGTTAGTATTATGTACCTATTTCATCATGGAGCTGGGACAAGAAACCAGTTCTCTTTACTCCCTGGTCAAGACTTGTAGGCTATTATCACATTAATTCTTGTAAAATGGAATGGAGCTTAGACTAAAAGCTCCTGGGTAAAAGTGTGGTAACTCTAAAATATTATCAGACTTACGATATGAGTAAACGTGAACGCGTGTACGAAATGTTGTTCAGAAGCACAGGGTTAAATACTTAATAGTTAACTGGAGTAACAGGAGCTACTTAGAGCAGCTCTACTTAATGAAAATTGAAATTTTAGTAGGAAGGATAACTAAAGAAAGTGAAAAGAATTAGCCAAGAGAATTCTGTGGTCATGTTTACTCATTTTAATGATTACAATGTACAGACCCATCCAGTAATCTGATATTTGACTTATGGAGGAATTAGAAAGCCAAAAGTAGGGGCAATGGATAACCTCAGATCTGTTCCATTGGTGACTTCAAAGTTGTTCTAGAGTAGGGAATATTGCACTTACCAACCATATAAGGTTATTTTAAGAAATAGCCACATGAATGAGAGCCTTGACTCTTGCTCAAAATAACATTTTGGTGAGTTAAAAACTTATGATGTGAGTGTGTCCCCACCCAAGTCTCATCTTGAATTATAGCTCCCATAATTCCCATGTATTGTAGGAAGGACCAAGTGGAGGTTATTGAATCATGGGGTGGGCTTTTCCTGTGCTGTTCTTGTGATAATGAATAAGTCTCAGGAGATCTGATAGTTGTATAAAGGAGAGCTCCCCTGTGCAAGCTCTCTTGCCTGCTGCCATGTAAGATGTGACTTTGCTCCTGGTTCACCTTCTGCTATGATCGTGAGGCCTCCCCAGTTTTGTGGAACTGTGAGTCAATTAAATCTCTTTCCTTTATAAATTACCCAATCTCAAGTATGTCTTTATTAGCAGCATGAAAGCAGACTAACGTACTTATTAATAGGGCAGTTTTTGGTTGCTATTTAGATTTTAATTATAGAAACTAAATAATATTACAAAAATAAAGTCAGTAGAAAAATATTGCTTGTAATTCTTGGCCAAGAAGACTAATATTCTTCCTGATTTGACTAAACTTTAAAAAGGTTTCCTCCCATTGGGCCCTGAATCTCTTTTCTTTATAACACTTACAATTATAAATTCTTTCTCTGCTCCTTTGGGATGTAAATATTCTCCCAGCGCCAGTTTTATAGCTCAGAAATGTATTTTCAAGGACCTAGGAGCCATCTCTTTAAAATGTAACTGAGAAAGATAGGGTGCACTCTCCCAGTTTCTGTTAAAGTCTAACTTTGCCAAGTACCAATTCGTAAACATATTGACCAACGTCTCCTCAACATCTTCCAGGACTTTTCTACCAGTTTAGCACAGCACTTAAAACCCTTCTGCTTTTTGTGTCAGCAGAGTTGAATCCAATCCCTCTCCCCTATTGCAATGTCTTGAAAAAAGCTTTCCTTGCCTTTTAATTCCACATGGTGCCTTTTTCTTTGACACCTCACAACCCTAAAAGAAAGATTATTTTTTATTTCTTTATATTCCTGTTCAATTATTTTCTCCATATTAACACATGGCATGCATATCGGAAGTATGTCTATGTCTTTTTCCCTTTGTCCTAAATATTTTTCCATTTTGCTATATAATTATCACGTACCTTATAAATATAATGCCTATATAGCTTTTTTTTTTCTACTTAAGACAAATGTTAGCTACACAGCATCATAACATTCAGTTACAATATTTATCCAGACGCTCCTCCTTTATCATCATATAGTAAAGCCGCAAGAGTGGTTCATTTTTGTGTTACTTTGCTAATATGAAAGCCATGAAAATTAAACTCAGCTGTAGTAAAGAAGCAAGACATGATAATTAATAGTCATTTTTGTCAGTCAATTCTGGTAGGTTGGCTCCAAATTAGTCCAGGCTGTTTCACAATTCTTAATTGCTCCCTACAAAATGTGATCATGCACATGTGGCCATACATTATTGAGTATATTGTTTCCAAAAATACTTGTATTAAGCTGTGAGTGCCAAATGGCTCGAAATAATATAAGAGGAATAAGTGATAAGCAAGTGGAAACAGGACACATATTTTAATGATAATGGACACCCACTTTATACAGAGACCTATGAGAACAAAACAAGCGGGAAGACAGAATGGTTACTTGAGGTAGAAGGAAACAAACTAATCCGGGTCTCAGGAGGTAGGGAAGATAGCTCTACAGAGAAGAATTAGATGTTAGTGATGAGATTTAGAAGAGTTTGTGCTGTGATATATTTTGTTTGTGTTCTTATTTGCTGCATCTCATGAAATAAAACCTCCTTCTTAATGGTGGGCATGAACTATTCCCCTAAGGCATTTTAAATGTGAAGGTGGTAATAAGTCAAATCTGTATTCAAAGGGTAAGCAAAATGCTTTTGTATAATAAATACTTTATCATTTGAGGTTTGGGGTTTTGTACTGTTTGCTTCTTATTTTTCGTTGAGTAAAATAAGAATGATAGGCACATTAGAGGTCTACAAAAATTAATTGTTTCAGCTATATTGTGTAAAAATTCAGAGAACTCTACAAATGTCTATAGAGATAATATAGAAAGTGTAAAATATATTTTAAATTTTGCTGAACTGTGAAGACTGAAAGTTGAGTCATAAAAATCAGATTTTGTTTAACAAAGTTAACACATCTTAAGCTGCTTCTGCCTCTACAATTAATAAAACAAGAGTGATGAGTGATTGTGGAATTGAAAACAGATTGGCTTGCATTTTGAACCACGTCAGGTTTAATTTAGCAGAGCCATTAATTTGAGGTGGTTATATGTTAATAGTTATGGAGAAATATTACTGGGAGCAGAACACTCAGCCAAATGTTCTGAGCATGTGCCTTATGGATTTGCAGAAGCTAAAGATGGATTCAAGCAAGCTAAGAAAAATGCCAAGTCATCGCAAGCCAGTAATTTTTGGCTCCCTGTCCCCGTATCTCAGAATGCCTGAACCATTGGATCGCTCTAAATCAATATTTCATAATTATTTTGCCAGGACTCACTTTCTATTATGTCAAGGAAAATTTTATTTGAAATATCTATGACCTTTACAAAGTGACACAAGGTAGTGTCAAAAGAGCTTCAGATTGGTCTGAAGCTCTTCTCTCTGCTGAGATTGCCTTGCCAGTTTTATATATTTTGAAAGTCAAGAAACTCCCAAAATGTGTCATTTGTAATGACTTTTAAAATTTCCTTCTAAATCAGATAGGTGAAAGTTTCATTTTGTTGATTCTGCTAACTTCTGTGAAACAACTATTCAGGTAATTCTGGAACTTATTAAAAACCTCCTGGGTGCCAGGAACTACTATTATTTTTTTTTTTGAAGATGGATTCTCTGTTGTTTAGGCTGGAGTGCGTGCAGTGGCACAATCTCAGCTCACTGCAACCTTCACCTCCCTGGTTCATGTGATTCTCCTGCCTCAGCTTCCCAAGTAGCTGGGATTACAGGTGCTGCCACTATGCTCAGCTAATTTTTGTATTTTTTTTTAGTAGAGATGGGATTTCACCATGTTGGCTAGGCTGGTCTTGAACTCCTGACCTCAGGTCATCCAATCAGGCACTCTTCTGTGCATTCAAGATATAAGTGTGAAGAAAAGTCCACATTATGTTCATATGTAGTTGGGGAAGATAGCCAGCACCAAACAAATGCAAAATATGTCAGGTGTTAATAAGTGTCACAAAGGAAAACGAAGCAAAATGAAGTCTCCAAAAATGATCGATCCAGGGATGCTATTTTATGTGGATTATAGAAAACTTTCCTGATAAAGGTACTTTCGAAGAGAGACCTCATGAAAGCACATGAAGTGCTTCAACGCAGTGACAGCCGCAAGTACAAAGGCCTGCAGATGAGAACATCCTAGGGGTATTTAAGGAACAGTAAGGAGCTTGGTGTGAAACTGATGGGTAAGCTGAGGAGGTATTGGAAGCAAAGGCAGTCAAAAAGGTAGGGTGCTAGAAGTCATGATAAGTTGTCTGTATTTCACTCTGAATACCTTAAGACGGCACAGGTGGGTTTCAAATAGAGAAATGATTTGATCTGACTCAAGTTTTAGAAAAGTTATTGATATCTACATGCCAAATAATACCTAGGTGAAAGGAACGACAACGGTTAGAAGTCTCTTGCAAGAATGCAAGAATAAGAAGACACTATCCTGAACCAGGGAGGTAGCAGTGGCTATAGTGAGAAGTGAGCGAACTCAGAGTATATTTTGAATCTGAAACCAGTGGTAGTTGCTGATGGATTGGAAGTGAGATATGAGAAAGAGGAGTAAAGACTAAAACAAAGTTTTGGTCTGGTCCGATGGAATTGCCAGTTAATTTGATCAAAAAAACTACATTTTGGATTTGGAGAGAGTAGGTATTAAGGGTGTCTTTGGGAAGCTTTAATTTTAAGATACTTATTAACTTTTAATTACAGTTATCAAATAAAAAGTTGTAGTTTAGAGGAGAGATTGAGACTGGAGATATAAATTTGGTCATCAGCATATGAATGAAAATTAAAGTCATGCTATTGACTGGAAGCACCTAGGAAGTAAGTATAATAAAAGAAGATTACAGATCTCTGGATGGTTCCTGTGATATTCCATTTCATACAGGTAGGGACAATGGGGCAGATCCAACCAAGACTACTGAGAAGGAAGAACATTTGTGGTAGGAGGATAATCCCTATAAAAGATCCCCCTGTAAACCAAATGAAGAATGCATTTGAAAGAAAAGGGATGAATCACATCTGCCAGGAGTTGCTAACAGGTCAAGTAAACCAAGGACTGGGAAATGATCACTGGGCATTTCAAAATGAAAAAGAGTGTGATTGGTCAAGAATCCTCTGTGTGTGAACAGAGAGTGAAGGCCTGCTAGGAATGGGCCCAAGAGAATAGAGAGAAAGGTCATGTAAACTGTTAGTATAGATAGTTCTTTCCAGGAGTTAGCAGGCAGTGAGAAGGAACAGTAAATGTTATGGATATTGGTAAAGAAGCTGGGACTTTGGACAAGAGAATACTTGTTAGTTTGTTAAGATATCAATGTGGAAAAAGAGATAATTTGTTATAGAAGATAAGCTTATATACCTGATAAGGATCTGTGAGGTTCTTGACTCTATAACTTCATCCACACCCTCTTTTCCCTTTGCCTTCAGGTAAGAGGTTCTTTTCTGTGAGATGTTGCTCACGTTGAGTGTATTCTTCAACTTGAGTCTATATCTGCCTCCCCAAGACTCTCAGACATCTTTTGACATTGACTTGGGCATCAAGAGTCCAAAGAGCTCTCTGCCAAACAGAAAAATGTGTCTCATGCATTATAATGCCGTGTGCCTCAGCCTCAAAATGGGGCAGCTTGGAATTTCAAATTGATTAAATTGGAATCAAATGGACTCATAATTCTGCAAAGTAGCTTTCTCCACAGCAAAGTTACATTTACTAAAACTCAATCACGGATAGCATATGCCATAGAACTTTGCCACCCATACCTCTTTGAGTTTTGATTTACTGGAAAATGGTTTGTTGTTGACCGAAGCAGACAAATGTTCCCTTCTGAAAAATGAACATAATGATGGCATTTTCCCTTTCTTCTCACATAGGCACTCTTGCTTTTTCAAACTTTAGTACCACTTCTGAGACAATTAAGATAATTCGGCCATTTAAGTACTAACAGCCACAGCGGTCTTAGAACCACTTATTTTTAAGTACTAAAATGCAGTAAAAAGATGTGATTGCTTACTGGAATTTTAATGTTTTTTATTGGGCTTGAACTATAAAAAGCATTGGAGTTGAGTTTGTGTTTGTTCTTAAGTAGACATTGAAAAGCAAGAAGAAAAGAAAGATGTTTATGAGAATTTACCTCAAATTACTCTAATTTTGAAAACACCTTGGTGGTGACTTGAAAACAATTTTGACTTGGACACAGAGCCTTGTGGCCAGCATGAAAGGCATTTTTAGGAAGGAGGAGGACATTAAAGCCAAGGCAACAGAGTGGCTTCTAGTCCTATCAGACTAAGAGCTTTCTTTCCAAAGATGAAAAACTAATTATGTCCCTTTTGTGGTTGTCATGAAGCCACTAATAACACAGATTCATACTATACAGCCCTTTGATAGTGTAGTTAGGCAGCTGGAAGCTGACTCTGCCCTGAACTTCAGCTGAAATGAAGGCTGTAATGAGAAGGTGAGAAGGGGTGGTCTACCTTCACCCTGTGGGGTGGAAAAATGTCCAAGTTTGCAATACGTGGCATTTTCAGAGATGAACTTTCTTTTTAAATTTTAGGAACGAACATTCTGAAAAGGTGTTTTTTTCCATTCGAAATTTCTCCACCCGAATGAAACACAAGATGGTGCCTGTCCCAGAGAGGTGACCAACTTTAGAGGTGGCAACCCTAAGGCTTAATACTATCTCTGACATGTATTCACTGGGGAAAGCCTCTCAGCTTCCTCTTTCTTCTCAGTGAAATGAGGAAAGGAATAAAAACAAGAACAACAAAAACAGTAGCAAACCATATAAGATGACAGGCTGTTCTGAATACATTATATTGATGACAACAGCAGCCAGTCTGGAGTGGCCACTGCCATGGCACTGTCTGCAGTGGGGGAGGTGTGGTGGGGGCTGTATGCTCCACAGAGCCGGAGGAGCTGGGAACAGATGGAAGCCCCACCTGCTTCCAAGTTGAAAGGGTGGGAGCCCCATTCTCCAGAGCGCAGCTGTAGCTGCCCAGCCACATCTGTATCTATGGACTGGGCATCTCTGCACTCTTAGGGGCCAAGGAAGACCCCCGGAACCCACAGGCTCAGAAGTGCCTGCTCCTGCTACCTGGCCTCTCCATACTCCCAGTGCCTGTACTGATTTCAGAGCAAAGTTGTGGCTAAGCCCAGGCAGTGTCATGACCCAGCAAGGTGTGTGCATGCTCAAGGCAGCACTGACACACACTAGCCCCCTGCTGCCTCAGCCCATTCTGGACTTTGGGTGCTGATGAGTGTGGGAGAGAGGCTGAAGGGAGCTAAGAGCTCAGCATCCTGGGCACCATGGATGGTAGGATAAGGGCAGCAGGAGCTGACAGGCTCCTGGGGGAAAAGGGACAGGTCCCTGGTGAAATTCAATCTTCAGGCCAGGGATGAACTGAGGCCTGAGGGCTAGGCTGCCAGTTCTGTGGATCCAAGTGAGAATTTACAGTGCTTTTCCCAGGCCTGCCCATGGCCACCCATTAAACAATCAGCACGCACTCCCTCTCCTCCGAAGCCCATAAAAATCCCTGGCCTCAGCCAGACTCAGGGAGACAGTAGGACCACCTGCCTGCAGAGAGGAGCTACCCACTGTGGGTCTCCTCTAAGCTCTTCTGTCACTCAATAAAGCACCTCTTTGCCTTGCTTGCCTTCTACCCTCTACTTGTTCACATACCTCATTCTTCCTGGATGCAGGACAAGAACTCAGTATCTGCCAAATGGCAGGGCTGAAAATCTATAACACAAACAGGACTGAAATACACTTTTTCTTGCCATGTGGTGGGCAATGAGTAGAAGAAAAGAGAAGAGCTGTAGCCCTTTGGGGAGCCCAGACCTAGGAGCTCCCTGAGCCAGAGCTGACACCTTCTTTGGGGGCTCTGCAGTTCCTGGCATCTCCAAGCTTTCAGGTTCCACTGTGTTCCCAGGTGCCAGTCATGGAAACTGCTCATGGCATACCTGGTCTAGCTGCAGTCTCACAGAGGGCTGGTGCCCATGGTGCCTCCTGGTGCTACTTGCCATGCTGCAGCCGGCACGCCTGGCTGTGCACAGTGGCTGGACCCCACACTCACTCACTCACACACCCCTCGCTGCTGCATGCTCCAATCCTGGTTCATGTATGGCAGGCATGGGATCCAGGCTGGTAAGATGAACCAAGTGCAGCTTGCCAGGCTAAGTGGGAGGAACAAACCCAGCAGAATGAGCAAAACTCAGGCAAAGGCACCATCAGCCACAGAGGTCTCTGGCCAGAAAAGTGACACCCCAAGGATCCTGTGACAATATATTTTAGCTAATAATTCTCAACACCTTAAATAGGTTAATTTCATTCTCATTTTCTAGATAAGAAAACTGTAAGATAGGAAAGATGAGCAACATGGCCAACATCTCAGGATGAGAAGGATGTGCAGATTAGATTTTAAACTAGGAAGGGTTACTCCAGAGTCAATTCCATTAACCATACCATGTTTCTCCTATGGGACTATGAGACCTAACATAGGTGATAGAGACAAAATACCTGTCATGTTGTAGAAGTTTAATAAATGCTAAGTATTATTGTTGATGGATAGAAAGCCTGAGCCAGTCATGAGTAGTTCTGTACTTGACTCCCTGTGCCTGCAATATGCTAGCCCCAAGACCCAGTCTTACTCATGGAGTGAAGTTCTGTGTTTAGTGGTCCCAGTAGATTTCATCTTCAGTCAAAATTTGGTGGGAAAATACAGTAAGAAATAGAACTGTTGAAACCTAGTAAACAAAAATGAATGAACCTGAGGCATTTATTTAGGAATCTCAGCTAAAAATGCTAAATCCAAACCAAAAAGAAAAATTTGTGATTGAAGCAGTATACGACCTTCTCTTCTCTACTGTTTGCTTGCCCTTGAAACAATTGCCATCTTCATTCTTTATCTCTGTTGCGTTGGCTTCAAAACCTTTCCTCTTATTTCAGCATCAATAGAATCTGATCCAATGTACTCTTTGTTTCACTTTCTTTGACTTTACCCAAAATTGTCATCACTTGCTAAATTTTTAGGAAACTCTCCCCCACTCCAATAAAACAGGAATCTACTCTGTTAATTCTTACATAAAAGATATTGTGTCTTTTTCTATTTGTTTATACTTAGATTTACAAGTATTCAGGACATCTACTACTTGGCACTTTAAAAGCATTTTTTCCCCTTTCTTTCTTTTTCCTGCCATTTTTTCTTCCTTCCCCTCCCTCCCTCCCTCCCTCCCTCCTTCCTTCCTTCCTTTCCTTTTATTTCCTTTTCTTTTTCCAAAAAAAAAAAAAAATTCAGAAAACTTTCTTGAAACTAACATGGTAGCATGAAATGAAGGCCACTATACTAATACCTTACCCAATCCGGCTTTCATAGTGGAAATTATCCATTCTCTTTTCATTATCTGACTATAAACTAAGTGTGTCTATTTAATTTGGTCCTATTTTAATTTGATAAACAGGCAAATTTGGAGAAACTATTTTTTACTAGAGCTGTACTAGGAATTGTGATTCTAAACCACAGATTCTGTTGTGGTCTGAGGTCAATCACTTAAAATCTTTGAATCTTTATATCTTCCTTTTTATAGTAAAGATATTCATGCCTATTTCATAGTACTGCTGTGAAGATTATGCAATATGTATATATTATATATCGTCAAAGTTGGAACCCAAAAGTTAGCAGTCTAGACCTGCTAAAAACAGCTCTCCAAATTATTTCAGAAAACTTGTCTCCTAGATGACTGCTCCGTTATCCCTAGGATGTGTTTCTAATCCTTGTTAGCCAAGATGGTTGCTGGAACTTCGGCAACTACATTGATTACATTCACCTTCTAGGAGGCAGAAGGACAAAAGGAGTTTAGAATGACAGGTTCCCATTGACTTTTAAGGCAATTTTACAAATGTTAGATGCATCTTTTAACTTAGTCATGGCCACACGTAACTGGAAGGAGGAGAAGGAAATATTTATCTGGGAAGAAAAGAACCTCGCTAAAATTTGACTTCTTAACATTGAGAAAGAAGAGAAGAATGGTTATCAATAGTGGGCAATAGTGTCCGCCACAAATAGCAAGTATACACCTATGATTTTGTCCTTTAACTTGAACTGGGAAAAGAAAGTGAAAATGTTTAACAAAATGTATGTTTCTATTCCAGTGCTTTATTATTTAGCTTAAACAAGATAATGGATGTGGAAACTGTTGAAAGGAGTAAAATGCATAAATAATTGTTAACAGGGATGTTTTTGTTTCCTTCTTTTATAGTGAGTGGTTTTCTAAGTGCCTGTGTATCAGGATTTTAAAGAATCACTGAATCACAAGCTAAAGGATAATTTTACCTAAGAAGGTCAGAGATGTTTAAGAAACATAGCTAAGCACAGCGTCAGAGGGATTTGACATAAACTTTGATGCCTGAAAGGAGGCACTTCTGAGGCTAGCGGAGGGTCATAATTTTTTGTGGAATATGTTTTTATTTTCCAAAACGGGTAGATTTATTACTTTTACAAGTCTAATCATTGAACTCACTCAGTATTGGTTATAAGAAAAACCAAGTTAATTAGCTGTGTGTATATAGAGGAAAATAACATTAAATACAATAAATACAATGCATTAATATGTTATAAATAGCTATTAATATATTTGGAGTAGCATATGATATACCAGGTATAGCTTGTTTCTATAATTGGAATTGACAAGCTATATAATAGAGATTTGTCCCAAGACTTTATCTGTAAGATAGGATTAATAGTAAATTGCTAACTCCTAACATGATTTTTAAGGTCAAGGATGAAGTAACAAAAATATCGACAGGGAAGACAGACAGACAGATAGATATAGAGACACATAGTACTAGCGCCTCATGCATGATTAATAAATTATTAATGTGACAATAATTTATAATTCCTATTATTACTTTGTTTTTTCCTCTATACATGATGAATAAATGCACAGGATAGCTGAGTCCTTAAAAGATAAGATATATAACCCTCTAGATGTTTCTGAATTTTCTAGGTGCCATCCATCTCTCATAATCCTCCAACTTTCTTCCACAGATGATCCCACTGCCCCACTGCCTGCCTTTAAGATAGATGGGTGTGATTATTTGTGAAAAGTTTCAAAGCAAAGAGTGAAATGAGTATGGAAAAAACTAGGGTATGTTAAAAAGTACATGAAAAATGTTTTTAAAAAGTGGTTGTCCCTGAAGATAATAATTTAATATCTAAGGTGATAGGTATGGCTAAGCAAACCAAAAAAAAGTAAAAACTGGAAAATCAAAGTGGTGTCCTTATCTTAATTCTAGTACTATATGATCCTAAAAGCACTATAATCTTAAGTGGAATGGCTTGCAAACAAACAAACAAACAAACAAACAAAAGGCAAAATACTATATCTTAGCAAGTGAAACTAGAATAGCTTCTCCTTAGAATGATTTTCTAAGAGGGAAAAGATTCTTTTTAGGACTTGACAGTTCACACACACACACACACACACACACACACACACACACAACTTAACCAAAGAAAATAATGATGTTGGGGCGCACTTTAACAACTTTCTTATTAGCCAAATGTGTGCATTGATATAGCAGAGCCAAATAAATGTTTGCAAGGAATATTAATGCAGGATATTTGGGGAATTCCTATTTGCTAGTGAAGAGACTTTCACTAACTGGGCCCACACTGAGCACAACAGAGAGAAAGGAAATCACTTTTTCCTTTGGAAAGATAGGCTGGTCACCACAGACCAGATAAAAGGATGAAACATAAGAGGAACAAAGTTGTAATTAATTCCAACTGAGTCTGTCAAAAGAAGAGTGACACCTATAAAATATTTTTGATATATTTTTGATAGGTCTAACCAACCATGGTCACCATGATTATTATCTCCTGTGTTGACAGACAGGTGTTGGTAAAATTTGTCAGAGCTACCTAGAGATATTCAACCTTTACTTCCTATTCCTCAAGCTCTTGCATTCCGACATCATTTTTTCCCTTCAAATTTCTAACTGTCCATTGACTTGTTGTTAATTGGAGTATATTACATCTCTTTTGAAATCTCATATACACCTACTTTGACCTGGACATACCTCTGGACTCACTATTTCTTTACCAGCATTCCCCACACTCAGCATGTTGCATGGTCACGATTAAGAACAGTCCTTGTTGGAAAGGATTCCTGCCTATAAAAACCTGATTGGTTATTCTAGGGAACATATCTTGGAAAATTTGAACACCAGGATATTATAGGTCCCAAAGAATCATTTATTTTTCCATTGTAGCTACAGAAGTCTACTATAATTAAATAGGCCTTTAAATAATGCTTTTCTTTTGGGGAAAATTGATTCTCCTACATGCGTTCTCATTTTAAAAGGAGATATCATTCAACACCATACGGTACTTGGTCTCACCAGTAACCTTATTTAACAGTTTAAGAACGTGAATTATACAGAAGTTAATAACTTACCATCATTTGTAAAGCAAGGTAATTATAGAACCTAGAGAAAGCTCATATTTCATGACTTATAATCCATGTCGTTCCACAGCAAAATGGTGGCTCCTTTAAGTTTCCCTGCCTATTGTAGATCTCAGGATATACATTTTTGTTGGCTGTGTTTCTAGTCTAGAGAGAATACAGCTCTATTTTTACAGTAATACCTCAAAGACTTGAACAATTGTTTTTTTGTTTGCGTTAATCCTCTCAATTTAATGAAAGTGGTTGTCTGCAACAATCACACCATGCATATCCTACTAATTCCTTATCCTTTCTCCAATGAAAGCAGAATGCTATTCATCCCAGTTTATCAGCAGGAAGGTCATCCCCATGTAGGTCCTTCATGACCCTTACTAGAATCAATTAGGAATCCACTTATGCAAAATGGTGGCTTGGGGAAATCCATTTTGGCTTCTAATGCTACTTTTCCCCAGAAGTGAAGAAATACTTTTCAATGCAGATTCTCACTTATGTAAACCATAGTGCTTTTAAAACAGTATCCCATTATATAATTAGGATAATAGCCTCTTTCTTTTGGTTGCTCTTTAATATTAACAGAAAAAAAATCTTCCCCTCAGTAATCTGTGGTTTTTCATGCTGTATGTTTTTAATTCAATTGATCTTTTTCACAGTTCTGGTTTACGCCTGCATTTTATCATTGTGAGAGGGGCTCTTTGCAATTTCTCTGATTTCTTTATATTTTCTCCGAAGCATGGCATCAAGAATTCGATGCGGTAATGCTTGTGGATAGCTGCAGTTACCTAAGACATCCTTCAGGCAACCGGAGCTAATTCAGCCTAATAGCCTGCAAATCTCATGATATACAAAAAAGCTAAAGTTTTCCATTTTCCTTTTCTGTTTGTGCCAAAACAAGAGTAATTTCAAGGACACACTTTTGGAGCTGAAGTTAATGTTCATAGTCTAAGCTTTGACATTTGATTTTTATAAAATAAGAGACCTGACTTTTATTAACTTAAAAGAGTGCTCATATTTCATATTAGATACAACACAATTTTTAATAGCCAGAATGAGTAAAATTATGTGAGGCTCTGAGGCTTCAAAAATCAAGAGGATTCCAGCAACTAGAACCGTACCTAACAGTCACCAATAAATAGAGTTGTTAGGGGGAATGAATGAAAAAGAGAATAGATGAATAATTTTTCATTCATTCACACAATCAACAAAAATTGAGGAATCATTCTCTACAAGGCAATGTTCTGGGTGCTGGGGATACTGTGATACAACACATACTCAAAATTCATGACCTTGGAGCTCATGTACTAGTGGAATAAGAAAAACAAAAGTACAAATCAAGTAAATTAAAAATGAAAAGAGAAAAAATATGACAGAGTGAACAGGATGGAGTATGCAAATACAATTTTATATAGGATGACCAGGACAGGCCTCTGTAAGAGAGTGACATTTGAGGGAGGCAAAAGGGAAGTGCATCTACCTAGAAGAGACAAATTCCAGGTACAGGAAACAGCCAGTTCAAAGGATCTGAGTTGAAAACATAGCAACAAGGCCACTGTGATTGCAGCAGAATGTGTATGAAATGAGGTGAGAGAGAGGGGAAATAGGAATAAACCCTTGTAGACCAATAATAGTATTTTGGTAATTGCTTAAATAGGAAGCAATTAAATAGGAAAATACTGTGGAAAACTTAAACAGAGAACCCTTTCCTAGGACTTTCTATCAGAATAGAAATATCTGACCTTTCTAGGACTAAAAATATATAATATGGGAAAGGGGCATACTGCATCTTACAGTCAATTCCAGTAAGCAGTCTCTGAGATCCTGTAATCAAAGTCTCCCATTTTATAAGTAAGGAAATGACTTGGAGAAAAGATAAGCTTTGCTCCAGATCATAGAGTTGAATGCTATTATTTGTTTGTTTTTATTACCTGGCTCTGGATCTCTATATAATGATAGGAAAGAGGCATGTAGAGGGGAAGGTTCTGGGTGTTGATTTCCTTTGTTACAGCTGAGCCTTTGCGTCATGACAAATCTGTTTCATGTCTATATTCTAGCCCATGTCCAAAACAAAGAAGATAATGGTTCTTAATTTATTATCTCATAAGCAAAGGAGGATCCGTGCCTAGCAGCTGAAGCTTGGGTTCCTTTTGCAGCTCAATTTTTATATCAGCTGATCTACAAGTTAATATGATAGTTGTGTATCTAAGGACGGTAGCTTGACCTCTCCGAAGCTGAGTGTCTTCATCTGCAAATACAAGTATTAATTGTAACTATCTCACCATTCTTGTAAAGTTGGAATGAGTTAGTGCTCAATTTTGACAAGTTATTTTAATTATTACTAAATATAGGTCAAATAACACTTTTTGACACCTGTATATTTCAAGCACTCTGACATAGATATGAATAGATGTTTCCACTCTCAGGGTAACCCAAAGAGGTACACAGATGTCATAAGTTCAGTATGATAATCCATTAGCCAAATTATAATAAAGAACTACAATAACATTCAGTGGGTTAAGTGATGGAGAACAGATCCCTAATGAGTATACTAATACATTTAATACACTGCTTAAAATGGGGTAGAAATTGGAAAAATTGAAGAAGTAGAAAAGTGGAGTTTGACATGTGTTTGTAGGAAATGGGGATTTTTAAGGGAAAGAATGACATTGAGCTAAGCTATGACTGACTGGGGGTATTTATATGCTTGAAGTTAAAGATGGGTATTCAAAGTGAAAAATGCAGTAGCAAAGAAACAAAGGTAAGAAAATAAAAGTGGTGAAAAGATGTTTTTAATGAAATTGTGATGGTAGATTAGGTTTTATTTGTGGGAAGCTTTTTAGCAGCTTTAACCGAAAGGTAGTATTTAGGTAATTAACATTTTAAAAAGACAGAGAAGTGATAAATAGGAGTGAAAAAAAATTGAAAGCCCTGTTGACACTTTACTAGAATCTAGAAATTAAAGAGAAAAAAATCACAGTGAATTGGGGCTAACACCTTTCCTTCACACAATCAGCATTACTCAAAATGGTAATGTTCCTCTGAGACATTGATGGTGCTTTTGTTTCTTGCAGGAAGATGTTCTCTGTCTTGGAGCCACATGTATCATGTGGCAGTTGCTACGGTAACTAGTTTTAAGGAATGTCATCCAGTTACAAAGTAAATAGTCTTGTAAGGCAGATATTACAGCTGACATGTAAATTAAGGCTGCCCTGTCTCTGTCAGCTTTTCTAGTCTGACTTCTCTGCTTTCCATATTTAAGGCACAACTCCTTTTCTTTACAAAAATCTCATTTTCTTAACTAGCAGGGTATCATTTGAATTCACAGTTGACATTATCTTGTTTCTTATTTTAGTATCCTATACCTGATCATTAATTCCTGAATACTACTTTGAGCCAATAATGACAGATACTTAAGTTAGTATACATAAGCTGAATATATTTTTTTCCTTCGATGGTCAAGGTGAGAAAATGGTAACACCTGCTCTCAAAATAATCTAGATCAAAATCATTTTCTCTATTCTTTATAGAAGCTGATCTGTTTGATTCTATTTCTCACTAAAGCATTTGAGTAAACTCCAAACTGCTGATTAATAAATATCTTAGTTCTACCTTTAGAAACATTTTAGGTTCATCTGAGGTATGCATAGGTGGCCACCTTTATGAGCAAGCACTGTAGTTTTTAGACCTCAACATATATGATTGCCACTTCATCCCCAAAATAGAAAGCATGTGCATTGCTTCTTGTTTACCAAAATTGTACCTGCATTTCAGGTACTTTACAACAATGCTAATATCCCATTTGTGGATATTTAGCTTTTCTGTGCAGCTAGCTACAATGATTCATTTTGAAGAGCATAAAGTTCTCACACAAACTATTCTTTCTTCTATATTCTTTAACTGATACTTCGAAATCAGTCATACCACTAGAGAACAATATGGGTTTGCCTTTTCTATAGAAATCTTTTCACAGTCCTACTGGAAAATTTAACATTTTTTTTTTTTAAGATCACCAGAAGAAATTAGCATATGAATATCGATTTATATCATCCGAAAATTACCAAAATTCACCAATCAAGATATCACCTTCCCTACAAAAAAAAAAAAAAACACAAAAAGAAAACCTATGAATTTTTTTTTTCAATTATAATGACTGGAATAAATTTTGCTGAATATAGATTTGGACTTCTTTTTTATTAGCTCATGAGAGCATTATAAACTTTCACAAATCTTTTTCATATGGCTATTGGGGAGTCCACAGCTTAGTGGTATATAAGTGCAACAGATTGTCTTAGACTTGATTTTGTTATTGTTATTTTGGTATGATTATCTTACCTGTATCAGTTAAAATTCTATTTGGGTGTGAGAAACAGTGATTTAAGGATTAGCTAAACCAAAAGTGGTTGAACCCCTCCTGAAGAGTTATCAGGAGGTGTTCATCTCAGGCTTGTCTGATAGAGACTCAAGCACTTTCTGTCTTTTTGCTCTGACATTCTTAGTATCAGAGCCTCTATACTTGAGGTCAATGCATGGTCACTAGCTGGAAGCTGAAGCTTTAACTGGCATGTTTCAGAAAGAAGGTAGTAGAAGGGTAGGTGGTAAAAATCACATGCAAACTTAACCAGTCCTCATTTTTTGAAAGTGCTTCCCCAGAAGTTTTGACAGGAAAATTTACTATCTGTTCCATTGGTTAGAACTTTTTTTTTTTTTTTTGGTTGGAACTTAATTACATAGCCCCTTCTACCTCTCGGGGAGCCTGAACAATGTGGTTGGGCCCATTGGCACACCAATTCTAGATTCTATTAGGAATGCATAAATGGAGAATGTTTATATGATGGGCAGCTGTAGTGTCTGCCTCATCACCCTTGCACTCAGCTGTCAAGGAGGTTGAATTCAAGGAATAAAAGACACTGCTTGAATATGTAGGAACTCCCCTGGGAGGCAGAACATGTAAACATATAAATCCCATATAAGACAGAAATGAGGTAAATGATCTAAGTACAGATGACATCAGTTATAAACGCCAGTGATATCGAAGATTTCCTGAAAGAGAAGGCATTTAAGCTTTTGTGTATATGGTCTACATACCTGCCTTTGAAAACATTGTATCACAACTTGCAATAAATTTTCCAGATACATTGCTTGCTACATAGAGGAGTGCTTTTTAATAAGTTAGTTTTAAGGGATAGAGGGAAAGAGACTATGACCATTTCAATGTGACAAATTTCAAATTTGTAAGTTTTTAATGTTGCTTGCTTACTAAGTCATCATCTACAACCATTGCCATCACAGTGCCCAAGACAGCAGAGATAAAAACAAAACACAGAATAATGCTTTACGCAGGTGAACTGGGTTATCTTAGAAATGATCAGAATATCCTGTAGATAAACATAACTATGCAAATGGAAACGATCAAAATAAGTATGTAAGTCAGAGTAGATAAGTCAATGAAATCTCAAATTATTGCATTTAGGATCTTCTGCATTATCTCCATTGCTAATATATTTCTCTTTTGTCATTTTTAATGCATATGCAAATGTATATCCATTTTATGAGTTTTTAAATAAAATTGACCCACCCACCCCATTCACTGACTTGGGGGTAGCAGTATTTCAAATCTGTTCTTAGTCTTTACCTTGAGCTCCTTTTTTTAAAAATCACCGTATTTATAGAACTCTTTCATTTTGTGTCTTCCCGAATTCTGATGCTTCACATATTTAGGTCATTATAGTCCTCCTGACAAATTTTCAGAGTCTCCAGACTCTGGCCCTTTGCAATCATTTGAGCTTTGAATATAGGATGGTAAACCACAGTAATTAAGACCACGGTTCTGATGTTAGATGGCTGGGGTTCACAGTCCACCTTCACCACTTACAAGTTATGAACATTTTACCTTGAACAAATTACTCTCTTCTTTGAACTTCAGTTTTCTCATTTAGAAAATGCAGCTGCCCATAGTCCCTCCCTCACTGAGTTGTTGGAGAAATAATTATCGGATGGTCTCATGTTCTTGAGCTTTCTCTTCAAAGCCACATAGCGCAAAAGAACCCATCCCCTCAGATTATAATTCTAAGAACTAATCTTTTAGTCCATCTCATCTTTCTACAAGAGATTCACCAAATCAAGCATGGATATTAATGTTCTAACTACTTTTCATCCTTTATTTTACCTGAAATCCATTTTAATATTCTAACTAGCATGAAAAGTTCTTGATATTGGTTAAAGAATACAAAATTTCAGTTAGATAGGAGGAATAAGTTAAAGAGATCTATTGTGTAATCATATGATTATAGTTAATAACATATTCCTGAACATTGCAAAGAGAATATATCAGCCTAATATTTTAAGCATTCTCACCAAAAAATAATTGATAAGTATATGAGGTAATGGCATATGTTAATTGGCTCCTTTTGGCCAATTCACAATGTATGGATATTTCAAAACACATGCTGTACATGATAAATATACACAATTTCATTTGTCAATTAATAATACAGATTTTTTTTTTAAATTAAAAAGAGTTTTTTGGCACTGGACAGACTCGGAAATGGATTGGATATGGTTCAGATATGAGGCAGTAGGCTTTAGCTTGTCAGTTATAAGACAAAAAGGTACAAGCCTTAGCACATATTAATAACCTAATATACTAGAGGTATCTGGGGACCAAGGGTAGGACATTTTGTGTGCTTGTGACACATCTGGATTTCTGACTTCCCTGCTCGTTCGCAGGGTTTTCCTAACAACAACAACAGCAACAACAAAAAGGCTTTTGGAGAAGGCTATGATCCTACCAAGTGCACACAGTAATGCTTTTAGAGTCTGTGAGGCTCCCCTCCTGCCCCCTTAATCTAAGGACTAAGGACTAGTCTACAAAACTAACAAATTGTTAAAATAGCAAAGTCTAGAAATTAAAATTCACAAAATTTTTTCATCTTGTGGTGTCTGAAAGTTTTGCCAAAATAATAGAAACAGATGATGAATAAAATAAAAGAAAGCTTTTCTATATTCTCAAATCTGAGTGGAGTCAAAGAACAAAATCTGTGTTTAGTTTATCATATTTGCATAAATATAAAAATATACAGCAATTGAAGATAAATTCAAATTACTTATATA
Organism: Sapajus apella; assembly: GCF_009761245.1. Taxonomy (NCBI): domain Eukaryota; kingdom Metazoa; phylum Chordata; class Mammalia; order Primates; family Cebidae; genus Sapajus; species Sapajus apella. The sequence continues at coordinate 21,830,970 of NW_022436954.1, forward strand.
TCTAAAGAAGAAGTCATATTTCCCCGTTAGCCATGCAACCTAGAAATAACCATTAGCATTGCCATATATTTTCTTCTAGGTGTTTTTACGTGATGTATTTTTTAGAAATCTGCTCAAATTCAAACTGAATGAAAAAAATTGTTTTCTAATGTTAAAAATAGACTGTGTAGCTTTTCATATTATTGCAGAGATTTTATAACTAAAATCTTAAAATGAAGGTAACTATTCAGCTACTGATGAATGTCAAGACTTTCTCAGGTTTTTTGTAACATTGTAATACTGATATGAACAATCTTTCCCCCTAAGGCCAACATTACATGGAGTCTTTCTATGATTCATTTCCTGGTTTTTATAAATCCCTAGGATGGCATTTTCACTCAAACTTTCTTAACCTTTTGACTCAATTTCTTTAGCTTATTTGCACACATGAATTATCTTTTCTAGTAACAGTAAAAAGATCTGGGAAGATCTTTTTATTTCCTTAAAATATTTACCATATTCTAAAACTTCTGTAAACATTTATCAAGTAAATGCCTAAAGAAACAGCAATTAAGAGATATAATGGTTTTACTTTAGCTTTTATTTCCAGGACAAGTTGTCAGTGTAGTCACTTGTTTTGACAGTTGCCCAGGAGGTTATATTTCCTTTAGGTTAAATGTGGAGTTGCTGAGTTGCTAAAATTCAAACATAAGTTCATTCAGTGAAGGCTTTTATAATTGGCAGAAGTGTTGACTGAACTGAACATTAGCTTTGGCAAAATAAATTTGAACAAGCAGCCAATTTACAAAATTGCTAATTGTTCTTGCTTGACTGTGTACATTTAGTCTCTCACTATGATGTGTGTGTGTGTATCTCAATGACACGTGTATGTAATATTATTTGAACTTTATGTCTCTGAATTACTTCAAGAGTATAGTTTATAAGTGAAATATTTTCTATTTCAATTATTTAATGGATAGATGAAAGTATATACATAGGTACTTACACACATTATTTATTGATAACTAGAATATTTTTATTCTTTATGTACTCATTTAGCCAACTAATATTTTGAAATGCAGGCTGTGACTTTGAACACAGGTCTTTTGAAATATGGTTCCTAATTTAAAACAGTGGTTAATAACCAGGAATGTTTATGCCCCCTCCTCACCCTTACCCAGGGAACATTTGGCAATGCTTGAAGGCATGTTTGATTGTTTTGTCTGGTGAGGGATGAGTGCTACTAACATTTAGTGATTAGGAGTCAGGAATGCTAAATATTCTACAATACACAGGACAGCTCAGACAACAAAGAATTATGTAGTCTAGTATATCAATGTTATACTGAAGTTGAGAAACCCCACCTTAAAACCTCTCACAGTCTCAGGGTGTGAGATAGGCATGTTTTTTTATCAACAGGATTAAGGGTACAATAGGTACCAAGGATACCTATATCTGGTATGGATGCTAAGGAGGATGTTTCCCACTTCTCTGGAAAAGAATGAGAGACTTGGGAAGGTGATACTGAATTCAAGGGGGCAAGGGGAAATCATTCCAGGGAGAGGCAATAGCTTGAAATGAAAACATGAAATTAAAAATAGCTTCATTGAGCTGGAGTTCAAAGTGGTGGTATGGAATCCTATGAAAAATAAGTCTAGACCAGTAATCAAAGGCTTTATTACTGAGATTCAGCTTCTTAGGCTAGAGTTTGGACTTTATTCTTATAGGCAAAGGAACTCCATTGAAAGGATCCATGGATTCAAGAGAATAGATTAGTTACTCTTAGAAAGAGAAGGAAAACACTGTTGGCAGCCAAAAGAAAACTTGAAGAGAATAAAACTGATTAGTGGCATGGATGTCCATTTGGCTAATAATTAAATCTTGCAAGTGAAAAATCCTAAGAGGCTAATCTGTCTCTCTACAGGTGGGGCTTCAGGATAGCTACTGTATAATGGCAAGGTAAAGGAGGCTAAGAAAATGGGATTTGCCTCTCCCCTGGAGATGGGAGTTGAGGAAAGGAAGCCGTTATCAATGGTTTCTAGTTTTCTGCTTTGATTATCCAGAAAGATGACAGTGCCACATTCCAAGTTACAAATTTCTGAGGAATTATTTGAAAGAATAACAAGTTCCCTTCTGTACATTCTGAGTTTAAGCTAATGGTGGTCATGCAGTTCTATAAAAATGTTCAAAAATGAGATACTTGAAACACTGGAAGTAGACTAGCTGTTTCAAGAAGACCATCGAAGGAGAAGACCAATCCTCTGAAATACCAATATTTCATTGTCAAGTAAAGAAAGAGAAAATAACTTTTACTTGTCAGAATATGTAGTTAGAGATATCATGAGGACAAGAAAAATGGCATAATGAAATGGAAAGAGCAAAAGAGACATCTGGTATTTTAAAATTAAGCCAATATGGAAAAATTCTACTAGTACTCTACATCAATTAAATTAGGAAAGAAATATTTTAGAAATGCTTATACATGGTAAAAAAAAAAAATAAGAGAGCATTTAGATTCTACAGTGAAGAAGAAATTCAAGGTAAGATCAGTAATCAAAGGCACAAAACATCAGAGTTATCAGGGAGGAACAGTCATTAAATGCTAGGTGTGACATTTTAATACCCTCAGGGGGGAGCCCAGGTAGAAGATCACTGGATCTGTACTACCTGCAAAATACATGAAGAAAGGAGATTATTCTGCTATGTCTTTGATATTAGGGTGAGAAAAATTCTGACTACCAGCCATCATTGGAAAGGAATCTTTTTTTTTTTTTTTAGCAAACAGATTTATTTATTTATTTATTTATTTTTTTCCCCCATTTATTTATTTTATTGCATTTTACATTTTGGGGTACATGTGAAGAACATGCAAAATTGTTGCATAGGAACACACGTGGCAGTGTGATTTGCTGCCTTCCTCCCCATCACCTACATCTGGCATTTCTCCCCTTGCTATCTCTCCCCAGCTTCCCACCCCCCACCCTCCCTCCCCTATTTCCCCCCAACTGACCCCAGTGTGTAGTGCTCCCCTCCCTGTGTCCATGTGTTCTCATTGTTCAACACCCGCCTATGAGTGAGAACATGCGGTGTTTGATCTTCTGCTCTTCTGTCAGTTTGCTGAGAATGATGGTTTCCAGGTTCATCCATGTCCCTACAAAGGACCCAAACTCATCATTTTTGATGGCTGCATAATATTCCATGGTGTATATGTGCCACATTTTCCCTATCCAGTCTATCGTCGATGGGCATTTGGGTTGGTTCCAGGTCTTTGCTATTGTAAACAGTGCTGCAATGAACATTCGTGTACACGTGTCCTTATAGTAGAACGATTTGTAATCCTTTGGATATATACCCAGTAATGGGATTGCTGGGTCAAATGGAATTTCTATTTCTAGGTCCTTGAGGAATCGCCACACTGTCTTCCACAATGGTTGCACTAATTTACACTCCCACCAACAGTGCAAAAGTGTTCCTATTTCTCCACATCCTCTCCAGCATCTGTTGTCTCCAGATTTTTTAATGATCACCATTCTAACCGGCATGAGATGGTATCTCAGTGTAGTTTTGATTTGCATTTCTCTGATGACCAGTGATGATGAGCATTTTTTCATATGTTTGTTGGCCTCACGTATGTCTTCTTTTGAGAAGTGTCTGTTCATATCCTTTGCCCACTTTTGAATGGGCTTGTTAGTTTTTTTCTTGTAAATCTGATTTAGTTCTTTGTAAATTACGGATATCAGCCCTTTGTCAGATGGGTAAACTGCAAAAATTTTTTCCCAATCTGTTGGTTGCCGATTCACTCTAATGATTGTTTCTTTTGCTGTGAAGAAGCTGTGGAGTTTGATTAGGTCCCATTTGTCTATTTTGGCTTTTGTTGTCAATGCGTTTGGCGTTTTGGTCATGAAGTCCTTGCCTACACCTACGTCCTGAATGGTTTTGCCTAGATTTTCTTCTAGGGTTTTTATGGTGTTAGGTCTTATGTTTAAGTCTTTAATCCATCTGGAGTTAATTTTAGTGTAAGGTGTCAGGAAGGGGTCCAGTTTCTGCTTTCTGCACATGGCTAGCCAGCTTTCCCAACACCATTTGTTGAACAGGGAATCCTTTCCCCATTGCTTGTTTTTGTCTGGTTTGTCAAAGATCAGATGGTTGTAGATATGTTGTGTTGCCTCCGAGACATCTGTTCTGTTCCATTGGTCTATATGTCTGTTTTGGTACCAGTACCATGCTGTTTTGATTACTGTAGCCTTGTAGTATAGTTTGAAGTCTGGTAGTGTGATGCCCCCGCTTTGTTCTTTTTGCTTAGAATTGACTTGGCTATGCGGGCTCTCTTGTGGTTCCATATGAAGTTTAAGGTGGTTTTTTCCAGTTCTGCAAAGAAGGTCATTGGTAGCTTGATGGGGATAGCATTGAATCTGTAAATTACTTTGGGCAGTATGGCCATTTTCACGATATTGATTCTTCCTAACCATGAACATGGGATGTTTCTCCATCTGTTTGTGTCCTCTCTTATTTCGTTGAGCAGTGGCTTGTAGTTCTCCTTGAAGAGGTCCTTTACATTCCTTGTTAGTTGTATTCCTAGGTATTTTATTCTCTTCGTGGCAATTGTGAATGGAAGTTTGTTCTTGATTTGGCTCTCCTTAAGTCTGTTACTGGTGTATAGGAATGCATGTGATTTTTGCACATTGATTTTGTATCCTGAGACTTTGCTGAACTTGCTTATCAGTTTCAGGAGGTTTGGGGCTGAGACGATGGGGTCTTCTAGATATACAATCATGTCGTCTGCAAATAGAGACAATTTGACTTCCTCCTTTCCTATTTGAATGCCCTTTATTTCTTTTTCTTGCCTGATTGCTCTGGCTAGAACTTCTAATACTATATTGAATAGCAGTGGTGAGAGCGGGCATCCTTGTCTGGTGCCACATTTCAAGGGGAATGCTTCCAGTTTTTGCCCATTCAGTATGATATTGGCTGTTGGTTTGTCATAAATAGCTTTTATTATTTTGAGATACGTTCCATTGATACCTAGATTATTGAGTGTTTTTAGCATAAAGGGCTGTTGAATTTTGTCAAAGGCCTTCTCTGCATCAATTGAGATAATCATGTGGTTTTTGTCTTTGGTTCTGTTTATGTGGTGAATTACGTTTATAGACTTGCGTATGTTGAACCAGCCTTGCATCCCCGGGATGAAGCCTACTTGATCATGGTGGATAAGCTTTTTGATGTGCTGTTGCAATCGGCTTGTCAGTATTTTATTGAAGATTTTTGCATCTATGTTCATCATGGATATTGGCCTGAAGTTTTCTTTTCTTGTTGAGTCTCTGCCGGGTTTTGGAATCAGGATGATGTTGGTCTCATAAAATGATTTGGTAAGAATTCCCTCTTTTTGTATTGTTTGGAATAGTTTCAGAAGAAATGGTACCAACTCCTCTTTGTATGTCTGGTAGAATTCAGCTGTGAACCTATCTGGACATGAGACATCTTTAAGGAAACTTGTGAGTTACGAGTATTTATGTAGTATGAGAAGGGCAAGTTGAGAAATTAACCAAAACCTAACACAAACTCAATGAAATTCATGACAGCAGTGAAGAGGTGAATACGAAATGACACCCTGGGCTTGTTGCTATAGACTGGAGTTCCTGAAATGCTCCTGTAATTTAGATGGCTTAGCCTGTCATAAGAGAGTACCATACACTGGTTAGCTTGAACAACAGAAAGTTATTTTCTCACAGTTCTGGAACTAGAAGTCTAAGATCCAAATGCCAACCAGGTTGGTTTTGGTAAGCACCCTCTTCTTGGGTTGCAGATGGCCACCTTCTTTCTATGTCCTCACATGGCCTTGTCTCTTTGTATGCACATTGTTGGTGTCTCTTCCTTTTCTTATAGGGACCCCAGTGAACTGATCTCCAAATACAGTCACATAGAGGTTAGACCTTCAACATATGAATTTGGCGAGACACAATCTTTCCATTATGACCCCCATGAAGGTGACTTAGGAGTGAAATATTTAAATCCCCAATGGAAATTCATAAAGTAAGAAAACGCAACAAATAGGAGAATTTACACCCCCAGAACTAGAGATCATAGAATTGTCCAGAGAAGACATTAAAATGAGTGTGTTTAAAAGTTCAAATAGATAAAAGAAAAAATGACCGCAGACATCACACTTGGAGAAGGACTCCAATATTGAACTGTGGAGCTATGAGCTGTATGATTTTGTAAGAAAACACATTGGTAAATATGTAGTTAAATATAAACGAGCATTAGTGACTTGGAAATAGGTCCGACTAAATTAATCAGACATGCAGCTTTGATGTGAAAATGTAAGACAAATAAAATGACATACTACAGAAACATGAAAGAAATTGTAGAAAAGGAGAATAGAGAGAAAAGAATTATACACTAGTTTGGCATTTCTCTGAAGTTAAAAACGATATCAGTCTTCAGAATGAGTACCACATCCCATATTGTTAATTAAAAACAAATATTCACCTAGTTCTGCTGCAGTGAAGTTTCCAAACTCACAAACAGAAAACATATTGAAGGCAATCAAGGACGAGATTATCTATTACAATCAAAGGAATGGAAATCAGAAAGACAGAAGATGTCTTGCAGCCATGATGGAGACCAGATGTCCAACAGAATGAAACTTTAAAGAGTGGAAGGAAAATAATTATCTACCTAGAATTCTACATTTAGCCAAACTTCAATTCAGGGGTGAGTCCAAATGCAAAAAAAATGCCCATAAAAAGGAGTGAGAATTAGAATTTATAGGTGGTCGGTCGGTCTATCTATCTATCTATCTATCTATCTATCTATCTATCTATCATGAAAATCAGTAAGAGAAAATGGAACTTCCAATCCAAAGAAGGAATGAGATGTACTTTCATATACATGTAGGTACATGTAGGTAAGGTTTGTCTGTGAAAAATAAGATGATTGATAGATAGAGTCATAGAATATATGTTATAAATTTCTTGGTGGTTTCAGGCAAGGTATTTGACAGGACAAAAGCAAGACAAATTAATGTGGTACACTGGAGGAAGATGTTTAATGTGAACACATTCAAATGCCCTATTTGGTTTGAGAGAAATTAGAAGCATTGATTATCTATAAACTGCTAAGTATACATGTTAAATATGTATGAACTCACACCAACAGAAAAGAAAATGAATATAAAATATTCAGACACAGAAAAAGGAGACGATGTCAGGAATAAAGGAGACCATATCAGTCCAATAGAAAAACTTTTGAATATAAAGGATACAGGCCAACTAAAGGACAATGTCTTTCTCTCTGAGGAGAGAGGTAGAAAAATTGGGAAGGAATGCAATGTGAGCTTCAAGTCTTTATGTCAATTCTAGAAAGAAAAAAATTGTAAGGTTAATAAAGCAAAGGCCAGGGCGGTGACATGTGTCTGTAGCCCCAGCTACTTGGGAGGCAGGAGGATTCCTTGAGTCCAGAAGTTTGAGGCTGCATTGAGCCGTGATTGTGCCACTGCACTCCATCCTGCATCACAGCAAGACATTGCCTCTGAAAAGTAAAAATAAAAGCAAAGTGTAAATATTTGTTAAATCTTTGAGTAGATGGGTTTTTTTGGTTGCAACTATTTGGTATATTTCTGTACTTTTGGAAATGTACCTTGATGTCAGACAAAACTGAGTTCTTACCTCATATTTTGTACTTACTCTGTAACTCAGGCAAAGATTCAATTTCTTTAGATTCCACCTGCTTGATCTTAAATGTGTGTAATATTGCAATATTCTGTACCTTTTTAGGTTTATTTTAACTATATTGATGGCATAGTACTTGGGGAAAATATGTATCCAGTATATGGTAAGTAGGAGGAATAAAGAAAGAATCAGTAACATGAAACCAAAATAGAGCAACATTTTTCAAAAGAAGAAGGAGGTGTCTTTTGTTTCACTTGCTGGCAATGGTTAAATTACTGCTCTTGGCCATTGGCTTTAACTGGTAGGAGGCTATTGATAAATTTCACTTGAGCAGCCTGGCCAGAAAGATGCAAGCAGAGGATGGTGAGTATGGGTTGAAAGGAGGGAAGGCCAGATAACAAAATGCTTGTAGCGTATTGTTTGAAATAAGAATAGAAGGAAAAATCGTGTACGTATTTATGGACGGATAAGAGAAAACAGGCAATTTTAGAATGGGAGATGGCAAATGTGGACTATTTTAAGTAGTTTGATTGTTGTGGAGGGAAATAGGTCAGTGACTGGTTGTAGACAGAAGGCTTTGTGTGAGTGTGTGTAATGGTAAGGATGTTAGCATGTGAACAGACTGAAAGGACCAGTAGCCAGTGGTAAGGGGAGAGGTGAAAACACAGGAACAAAGGTAGAGCACTGATGGATCAAGGTCTTAGGAAAGACAGGAGGGGTTGGAATCCACAACACAGATGAAAGAGTTGGCTGTAGGCATAAGAAAAAGCACTTGTGCTGCGATTTGAAGGAAGTTGAACTCTGAGTACTGTCAGTGATAAGTGTCTACGTGTGAAGACAGGACATTGGGGGAGTTTATGTCTCTAAGCTTCAGATTTGTCTGTAAAAGGTAGATGGCAGCGTCCTCTACTGAGAAAGAATGTGTTATTTTCGTTATCTTTGTTGTTGCTGTTTGCTTGCTTCTTCCCTGTCAAGAGTGAGGACTCAGGCATTGAAATACTCCATGAGAAATGTTATTTCTGATGGAAAAATTGGATTCAGTCCCAATTCTCCTTTTCTAAAGAAAAGATTTTTTCTGTGAACAATTCATTGTTTGGTACTTGAAATCACTACACTCATTTCAGAGAATCATGAAAGGTCTATAGAGGGTAGTGACGTATAATAGTTACTGGCCAAGGCTTTTGGGAAATAAACAGGAACCAAGACTCTACATTTCCATGTCCTCTGCAAAATCAGCTTTCCAAAAATAGACTCATACACGCTGTAGTCACAGTTGAATGTCATGTTTCTATTATTGCAATGACAAAAAATCATTAAACCACTGCTAGTAGTAAAAGCAGTTATGTCTGTTAATAGAACTGTGCTGTGTCCACTCAAAGGGAATTGCATTTTAATGACACATGGTGAGCAATGTCCTGTTGAGGTGAGTGGCACAGACTGAGGTTTGACTTCCACCACAATTTATTAAATGTCCTGCTGTAATAGTGCTCTTCAGTACCCAAGCTCTCAGTTCTGAATAGTGGTGTTAAACTGGCTATTAAGTCATCAGCTTAGGATGCAGAAAGGTTTCCAATTTGTTGGGGAACATCTGTTACATTTTTTATGTTTTCTATATTTAAGATGACTGAAAAAAGATCAAATATTCTTTTTTATCTCACTTTAAAAAAGTTTTTGTATGTGATAGAAAAAATATATAGGTATATCTAAATAAACTAAGAATCTCACTATGTTGCCTGGCTGGTCTCAAACTCTTGGGCTCAAGCAATCCTCTCACCCTGGCCTCCCAAATTGCTGAGATTACAGGTGTGAGCCATTAGGCCTGGCCCAAAAGTTCTTAGTATGGAGACTCTATAATCCTCCCTTTGTCTCTCAAGATTTTTTTAAATAATTTTTTTTTTTTGTGTGTGGACATGTAGAAGGTATATATTTTTATTGGGTATGTGAGAAGTTTTGATACACTATGCAGTGTGCAATAATCATCATGGAAAATGGGGTATCTATCTTCTCATTCATTCTATTTTTTTTTTTTTTTTTGTATCCATTAACCATCTCCATCTTCTTCCTACCCCGCTATTGCCCTTCCCAACCTCTGGTAATCATCCCTCTACTCTCTATCTTCATGAATTCAATTGTTCTGATTTTTAGATCCTACAAGTAAATGAGAACATGTGATGTTTATCTTTCTGTATCTGGCTTATCTCAGTTAATATAATATCCCTCCAGTTCTATCCATGCTTTTGTGAATGACTGAATCTCCGAATAGTACTCTATTGTGTAGCAGTACCACATTTTCTTTACGCATGCATCCGTTGATGGACACTTAGGTTGCTTCCAAACCTTGGCTATTGTAAACAGATCTGTATCAAGGTTCTTTTTCTAGACTACTCTTTATATCATGTACACCATAATAGCAGAATTTTTGAATACCTTATGCGATTCAGTTACATCAGCTCACTTAATCCTTCACAGAATCCAATGGGACAATCATAGCCATAGGCAAATGAGTACATTGACATTTCAAGATTGAACACAATATTTCCAAGGCCAATTGGAATACAAATTCGTGTCTGCATTATGCAAATGTGATTAAAGGAGTCGTTGGCTCAAATGTCTCTTCCAAGTCCTAAACCTATCAAGAAAGGAACAAGGAAGTCTTGACTTCCTTAGGCATTCAAAGATCAACTTTATTATCAGTAAGACTGTAATGATAAATATACTCTCTACATCAGGCCAAACACAATGTGCATTAGGCAATATTATCACCCTAAAACTGGCCCCTTGGATGAGAATCGTAGTTACAGAGCTAAAAATTCCATTGAGAACTGAAGCCTGCCTCTCGCCTTTTATGAGTGAATGGTATAGACGCATTAGTCTTATAAAATAAGTAATGACTTATTTTATAATAAGTTATTGGCAAGGAAATAGAGGTGCTATCAGATACTTTCAAGGGAAGTAGAAGTTGGTCATTACGGGCTTCTTAAGTCTCAAATGTGTTGATTAAACCAGGACAAAGCACCAGGTAGCTAACACACTAGCAGTGATGAAAGAGCATTACATTGATGGCTTTCACTGTGATCAGGAACAGAGTATAATTTTCCACTGTATTTTGTGGCAGTGCACAGAGATAGAGCAAAGCAAGCACTGGCCTCTAGAAGGCTCTAAGAAACTAATTAGGAAAGCAACAGCTCTTCCCCTGGGGTGATTAAGAGCTAGGATTTGTCAACTATGTGTATGGCGTAGTTTTGTCTCCAAGTCCCTTTCTGCCAACTGGACATCCAATAGTTTGGGGAACACAAGCCCATTCTCTGGCAAAGTCAGTAAGTTCACGTCTAAGCCTCAGAGTTCCAGCTCTTTGACATGCTGGAAACTGACTTCATCTGCCGTCTCAGCCTTTACTAGAATTGGTTGCCTTAGGCATTTTTTTGTAGCTATTTTATAGGCAACCGCAGGCAGCAAGCTCCTTCTTTGGGAGACTAACATGTAGGGAGTAAGTTTCAGACAAGCCAATTTGTACTTCTCCATATTGACCTGAATATGTCTTATCTCACCATCGTACTTAGCATAGTGTCTTGCAATATATAACCGTTGTATGAGGGAGATAATGTATTGATGGATGAATGAATGAATAAATAATTGTGTAGAGAAAAGTGCACCCACTAAGGCTTTTTCTTCATGCTTCTCCTCCATTGTGCTCATTGTCAAAAAGGCACAAACAGATTAGAGGTCTGCTTCTCAGTATAAGTCTAAGATCCTTTTATGTGACAAATTTGTCTTCTCTGATCTGAAACCCAGACTCTTTCAGCCATCAAATAAACCTCACCATATCAATGATAGAGTTGTATTCTATAGAACAGTAGCTATCTATGTCTCTTAATGAAAGACCTCAGGTTTATTTTTTATTTATTTCTGAAATATGATAAAATCCCTTATATGTACTGAAAAATCCCCTTGAATTAATCATAAATTATAATCATTTTTATGATTATAAAATAGCATTTTTTAATGTTCAGTATGTGCCGGTGCTCTGATAAACACTTGACATAGATTATCTCATTTAATCCTCACAGAAACCAAATGAAGTGTTTACTGTCATTATCCGTATTTGATGAAGAGGATACTGAGGCTCACAGAGAATTAATAATTTGTTCAAGACCATCTAATGTGGAGTAATCAAGAGTGAATGCCCTGAAAGTACACACACCAGCCTAGACCAGCGTTCTTTTTTGGAGAGGAAAAACTATGGAGACAGAGTAGCAGCAGGTGAGCCATTTTCTCCATGCCAATTGTACAAGGACCTGGTGGGCAAATGTCTGTCATGGGAGAGGCTCCAGTCTTGAGATGTGGGGCTTATAAGTTGCTGGTTAGAGAAGCACCAGACCTTCCCCTGGGATACATTGGGGCCAAGGTCAAAACTTTGTTGTTACAGGTCTGTGATGTACAAGAATTGTGGCTTCTATGCCTGGTCTTCCACCTCAGCATTTATAACAGAAAGCTCAATAACTCATCCCTTGGTGTGATAGGAGTCCAGGGCCCAAGCCGTATGTTTATCGTCATATGGTGTTGGGGGTTCTTGGCCCCCAGCCTTGTCTGTTTCACTGGCGTCCTATCAGATGCCTGACTTGACTACTCAGTTATTGCCAGTTTTTATATCTTCTGCATTTTAGTTTTCACATGATCCTACTCTTTGGGAGAGAGGAAGTGTCCGCTGTCTGTATGGAAAGTCAGCCTGCTGGGTCTCCAGCCCAGGAAGAGTAACCCTTGCCTATCACCAACTGTTAAGTGGTAGAACCTTTGTTCAAGTGCCACAGTATGATACCAGCATGCCCAGTCTTAAGTGATTTTCAATAAGAATAGGATTTAACCAACCATATGTGCATTTCAAGTAGAGTCGTAGTCTACAGTACATACTTTTGCTGTTGTATGTTTTTGTCTCATGTTCCTTGATAATCATTTGAAATACTGTATCAAGCTCCTATTTCTAGCCCATATAATTCACCATTCTACTCTCTGCTCCATTAGAAAGTGAGATTTAATTTGGTTGTGAAACATCCAAAGATAGGTTGTTAGCTATAAGATTGATACACTTGTTCACAGGGATGTGTGTTGGAGTGTACAGTTCTTAAGATGTAGCATGTCCTAGAAGAAAAAATGATAAGTACAAATTCAGGCTTTGCATTCTGTCCACTGTGTGGGTATATATAGGAGACTCTAAAACTAGAACTAGTGATGTTAAGAACTTGTCTTTATGCCAGTTGAGCTATATGGTTTGTTGTCTTGAATTCTATTTGTGTATCTTGCAGTTATAACTTTATTCTTTCCAATACTTCCCATTTGAAATTTATAGATTTGTAAACTTTATAAATATAGAATGTCTTTATCCAGTCAATCATTGATGGGCATTTAGGTTAATTCCATATGTTTGCTATTGTGAATGGTTATACAATGAACTTATGTCTGCATATGTCTTTATAATAGAATGATTTATACTCCTTGGGGTATATACCCAGTAATGCGATTGCTGGGTCAAATGGTATTTCTGTTTGTTTGTCTTTGAGGAATCACCACACTGTCTTCCACAATGGCTAAACTGATTTACACTCCCATGAACAGTGTATAAAAGTTCCTTTTTCTTTGCAACCTCGCCAGCATCTATTTTTTGACTTTGTATTAATAGCCATTCTGCCTGGTGATAAATCGTATCTCATTGTGTTTTGATTTGAATTTCTCTAATAATCAATATTGGAGGATAACTATTTGAAAAAAAGAAAAGCTGTTTTCTAGAGATTATCCACAATTTTGGATAACACCCCCTCAAAAAAAGGTTGAATATTGTACAGCAGACAACCAGAGAGATTCCTATTTTCATAACTCTCCCTTGTAGAGAGGCGTTTTATATTTTTTAAGAGCATAAGCCCTTCCTTACTAGTTGTATTTCCTTGAAAAACTTACTTCTTATTCTTATGTCTTGTTTCTTCATTGACAGAAAGAGAATCATAATAGTTTTGACTTTATGAGTTTTGTAGAACATGCCTGGTACAAAGTAAGCTCTCAGGAGACACTGCGATTACTATTATTTTCATCTCAGAATGCATTAAAAACCTCACCTTCCTAAGGCAATTTAGGCAAGCCAGGAAGAGTATAAACTCTGATTTTCACCTTAACATTTAGTACTCTTAGAGAGAGTCTTCAAGGGGTTTCCTACTAGTCTTTTAATTAAAAATAAATAATTTCAGGTCAAATAAAACAAAAACACATATAGGTCCCTCATAATGCCTGTTCTGTCTTACTGAAACTGGGTTTCCTGGAGCCCCTTCAGTTATCCTGGATGTGTCTTCAGATTCTGAGAATGCTCAGGCTTCCTTTGTAATATTTTTAAAACTGGTATTAGCCCCTGTCTGGCATGTGCAGTCAATGAGCCAATTGTACCTCTGAAACTTCATCTGCTTCAGTCCTTGCACACAAATGTGATTCAGCAGAGGGAGCTGAATAAGATTAGCACTTGGTGATTTTTTCCCTACTAAAATTTCCAATCTACTGTTGTAGGCACAGGGCTACACCCCAGTTTGTGATGGTCCCGCTAGAGAAAAAAGGTACCATAGCAAATAAATGGAAATTACTTCAGGCCATGGAGAATGTAGCAGTTCTAAATACAGCTAGACCTGTATGTAGAAACACATATAAACACTTGACTGGACTTCAAGAATGTGTGAAGATTTCTTCAGTATTAGTTGAAGGCAGTCTTCTGATTTTGGCCTCTATAAACTTCCTCTCTTGCTGATCTTCTTTTCCTGGCCCTTATCCATTTGACTTTCTTCCCAATGACCTGCTCTCTGACTTTCTTTAGATAATTCGAAAATACTGACTGTGCAGATGCCAAGGGTGAGAAGTATCTTTATCCTCAGTGAACTGCATATAGCAACTCTGTTTTCTCGTTCCCAGAGGAATTTTTGTAATTGTGTTGGAAGTACTTGTGTCTGTACTATAATGTCTACAGAAAAGAATAATGAATGCATCTACCCATTAACTATATTTTATTGGGCTTTGATAAGAAGTCAGCTCACCCCAGTCTTGAAAATGAAAACAAAAACAAAATTTTGACTTAATAAGTGACATACACATATGAAACTTAAGATGATTTTGGGTAATATGTTGAAAACAACATAGAATCTATTATTATTCTTTAAACATTTTTGGGCAATGACTTTCTGAGCGTGTAGCTAAAGGGATCTATCCTTAGAGAATAAACAAACATAAAATAGACATTTACAAAAAATTTTAAGATAATTTTAAGAGATATACTTTATGAAGCCTATTGCTGTATTCTATAGAAATATATAAAATTCTCATTAAAATCCCTGCCTTAGCTCAGGCCTTTGCCAGAGTGCTGCATCACAGGATCGTGTGCAGTGAGTACATCACAGATGTGAAGAGATTATTACCTATTTCTGTCTTTAAGGCAGCAAGGTGGAATCAAAGTTTACTAGAATGAAGGGATTTGTTTCTTCTCATTGTAAAAAAGCATCCAAGTTTTCCCCGGTAAACCATACATACCTTATCACTTTCTATATGATCCTTAAATAAAGTAAGTTGAACATACTGACAAGGATTGTTCACTTATTTTTGCAGTGGATGTTTATTGACTATCTTCTCTTAACTATGTTAGATATAGGTGGGATAACAAAGGTGACTGACATTGGTTCTTTGACCTTGAGGAAGTCATAGTCTGTAAGGGAAAACACATACCCACATAATTAAGTATAATTCCATATGCCATATGTGGAGACCTATAGGAGCACAGAGAAGAGTGGGCCTCATTTTATTTGGATGAGAACATATATTACCAAAATAATATTTAATTAAACTTCGCAGGTTAAGTGGAATTCACTAAGAAAGTTATGTGTGTTAGCATTATTTTTCCAATAGATATTTTTCTACGACAACATTTTTAACGTTTGCATGCTATTCTACTATGTGAACACAATGCAATCAATTTAATTTTAAAATATTTTAATGCAGGGTAGCAGTACAATGTGGCTACAGTAATTTATTGCATTGTTGTGAAGTCAGTGTCTTTAATGTATTCATCACTGGAGGAATGCATGTTGCAGCCAACAAAGCAACCTCCCATTATTCACCATCCCCCACACAATTAATTTAATCAAGCCCTTTTAATCACTACATCGATTTCAATTTTTGGCACTATAACCAATATTAATATAAATATTCTTGTGCCTAAATCATAGTACATGTTCTTTATTGTATTTTAGAATACAATTCTACACAAAATTACTGGTTCAAAGGACCACAATATTTATAAAGCCTAAATACTCTTTCTCAAGATAGCATTATTGAAAAATAGAGCTTTGTGTTCAGATAGACTTGAGTATAAAATACAAACATGTATTTTCTTGTTTGACCTTGGGCAAGTTAAGGGGCATTACCCTTGGTTTATTTATTTTTAAAGTACTAAGATAATAACACATATATTGAATTATACTTTAATTCCAATAGAATTTTTAAAATTATTGCTTTAAAAATTATAGTGGAGATTAATTAGTATTTATTGAAGCTACTATGTATTTTGACAGTACTTACCAGATAGTTGCTAAATACTAGAAAGAAAATTAAACTGTTCTGACTATTTTAAGTTAGTCTCATTAATTAATTTCTAACAGAACATGTGTGCACTATCTGAAGAACTAAATGGTGTTGTTATAGTTCATTCATTATATGGTCAAAATTTTGGAAATCAAAACTCAGTGTCCATATAAATAACTTAAAATTGATGGGCCGTGATCAGAAATTTGGCCTGAAAAAGAGAGATGTTGTAGTATCAGATGAAGAGATAAAAACGTGGAATAAAATTTGTATTCTTCCACTCATTACCCATTCCTTTTATTTTCTCAGAGCTTCGGTCATATTGTCTAAAATAGGAGCATAAATTTGAATATTCTTTCAGCCTTAAAGAATCAAGTGAGCACTATAAATTAAAAAGATAGATAGGCAGGCATCTAAATTGTCTTTCTGATATAATTTATTATTTTTAATAAATATAATTCACTCTGAATTTTTTTCCTAATTGAGAAAGAGGAGATGGTGCAAAATCTACCCTTTTCTCATGCTTGTCAGTGTATTACATTTTTCACACTACATTGATGTGGGGCATTAACTTGAAGAATCTGGATTTATTTTTGAACTCCTGTCAGCACTCCATAATTAACGTTGCCCAGAAGAGAAATGCTATTTTGCCTCCTGCATCATCAACACAACTGTCAGCAAATAAGGAAGGCATCATCTTTACCATTATTGCTGCTAATGTATGAAGCAGAAAAGAACAGCTGGATTTTCACACACTGGGCTGTTAGAAAAGCTAGCACTTAGTGAAATCTATTTTCAGTTTCTACCTACCTTTTTTTTTTTTTTTTTTGCTTTAAGAATATATTTAGAGGGAAAAATACCATTTTTATCCTGAAGTCTGTTTTTAAATTCTTAATTTGGGACATTTACTGTTCTCAAAGTTATCTCAATGGCGTTTTTCTTTCTTGACATAAAAATACCAGGATAATGTTGATTGCTTAGTGGTCATTTCACTTATCTTCTCACTACTGTATTGTGTCTGTGTCCTAAATTCCCTGTAATGTTTCAGCTCTTTCTCTGTTCTCCAATTTTGTTTAAGTTTACAATGGTGTTGGGTAAGTGAATCTTTTTTAAAATGAACAGTTGCAAGGACTAAGTCTTGCGGCAGTAAAAGGACAATGCCATAGCTCAGATATTTGCTTTTTAAGAAGGCAAAATATATGTAGCTTTCACAGTTACAGTGTGCCAAAATTAGGTAGTGTAAGAAACCTTTATTAAATAAGGGGATGCGTGTGTGTGCGCGCGCGCGCGCACGTGCTTTGTTTTGAAGTGCATTCAAGATGGGCTTGTGAAAGAAGCAACCACTTTGGAAAGCAGTTTAGCAGTTACTCAAAATGTTTAATGTAGAGTTAACATAGGATCTAGACATTCTGCTCCTAAGCATATACCCCTCATATTGAAAACATATGTCCACACAAACAATTATACATAAATGTTTATGGCGGCATCATTTATAATAGCCCCAAAGTGGAAATAACCCAAATTTCCATCCAGAGATGAATAGATGCATAAAATATGATACATCTATACAATAGAAAGTACTGATACAGGGTATAGTATGGATGAAATCTAAAAACATTATACTCTGCGAAAGAAGCCAGAAACAAAAGGCTGCATATTATTACTCCATTTTGCATGAAATGTCAAAAATAGGTAAATTCACAGAAATAAAAAAGTACATTAGTGGTTTTCAGGGTTTGGAGCAAGGGCAATCTTGGCTTACTGCAACCTCCCCCTCCCGGGTTCAAGCAGTTCTCATGCCTCAGCCTCCCGAATAGCTGGGATTACAAGAGGACATCACCACATCAGGCTAATTTTTGTGTTTTTATTAGAGACAGGCTTTCACTATGTTAGCCAGGCTGATCTTGAACTTATGACCTTAGGAGATCACCCACCATGGCTTCCCAAAGTGCTAAGATTACAGGCGTGTACCACCACGCCCAGCTGCGATTTTTTTTGAAGCGATAATGTGCTCTGAAATTAGATATCAGTGATCACTGCACAATTCTGTAAAGTTACTGAAAACCACTGAACTTTACACTTACGAAGTGTGATTTTTGTGCATATAAATTATATCTCAGTAAACCTGTTATACAAAATGTGATGTGTGTGTGTGTGTGTGTGTGTGTGTAAATATATATATGTGTGTATATATATTCATGAATCAAAAATAGAAATTTAGAATGAACATAGGAAATCAAGGGGAAAATTATGACTAAGCAATTTATCATCATAAGCTTTTTATGTTAAACATTCTTTATAAACATTTCTATTTTTAATGACTTCAGAGTATATTTTAACTAAGTGAACCGTAATTTACTTAAGCATTTATCTTCTTTTTTTTTTTTTTTTTGAGACAGAGTCTCATTCTGTCACCCAGCCTGGAATGTAGTGGCACAATCTCTGCTCACTGCAACCTCCGCCTAATGGGTTCAAGCAATTCTCTCTCCTCAGCCTCGCAAGTAGCTGGGACTACAGACACGTGCCACCATGCCTGGATAATTTTAGTATTTTTTAGTAGAGGCAGGGTTTCACCATATTGAACAGGCTGGTCTTGAACTCCTGACCTCGTGATCCACCTGCCTCGGCTTCCCAAAGTGCTGGGATTACAGGCATGAGCCACCACACCTGGCCAAGCATTTATCTTTTTAAGTGTAGGTAGTTGCCGGCCGTTATTATACATTTTGTTCTCTTTTTCATTTTTATTGTTTAAGAACCAGGCAAGATGTTTGTGGTAATTGACACACATCTGATCAGCCTTCTAGGACCTGGAAGTGTACGTGAGGGAGTCACTAGCACCTGTCAGCCTGGCAACAGTAGAGGTTGTTGTCTTCTCTCTTGGGTCACAGTTGTTGTTGTAACTTATTCTAACGGTAGACTGCCAGTGGTGATTGAAGAAGTCCTTCATATCCTTATTTGGAGGGAAGTGTGGCTGTCCATTTTTTCTGATAGAAAACAGAGTTCAAGGCTTTTCCTAGCTAAATATGGCAGCCAAGAAATTCACAGACTTGCAGACAACAAGTTCTAACAGACAGAATAAGACAATGGGAAAACAGTTTAGTCTAAAAGCTTCATGCGTCGTTTTACTAATGAAAGATTTAGTACTTTAAAGGATATTATAGTGAGATCAAATCAAATTTATAGCAGAATGAACAAATGAGAATAACAAATGGAGGTCAAAATGTGCTTTCAGAGTTCTATATTGCACCAGTTAGAGCTGGAAGGGTGGAACTTAATGCAAGTTGATGTGTGATTGTTCCAGTTTTAAAAGAATGTAATTCAGTCTATGTCTGATTTCATTAAGGATGTTGGGATAGCCCTGGAGTAATTCAAACAGAAGATAAATGTGAATGGTGCTGAGTGTGTGTACGGAAGTACATATTTATCCTGCACTTTGTTATAGCATGCATAGATCTATTAACTCTCTAACGTGATGTCTGTTATGATTTAATCTTGTATAACTTTGAGAGTTAGCAACTTTGCTGCTCAAAGAATATAATGTGGTCACTCTAAATTTGTAGCACTAAATCTTTTGCTGTGACCCATTCGCTATGTGGTAGAGAAGACTCAAGGAGTAAACCTAGACATACAGTTATATTATGCTTAAAGTAAATTAAAATGAGTTTGCTAACACTCTCTGTCACTTTTCATCTCTTCAGCCTCACAGCTATTTATAAAAGGGAGACATTTCTCTGAGAAAAGTTCTCCAGATGGGCATTAATGTCCATTTCCCTGCATAATTTTACATAAAAGACACAAACATTATCATAGGACTTGATATGTTAGCACATCATTTCATGGAGTAATTAACACATACCCCATACTAGACCTATTAGAATTGTTTATACTATTTAGTTTATAATATGTGGAAATTGACTTTCAGAGTGACTTTTACTTTTTAGTAATCAAAGTATAAACACAAGAATTGAGAAAGGAAGTAGGAAAATCACTTTTATGATGCCCCTATTCTAGCACTGTTCTAGACACTTCTAATATGTTAACACATTTAATCCTCCAAAAATCATATGAGGTAAACTTTATTACCTTTATTACACAGAGAATGAAACAAAAGGTCCCAGGTCATAAACCTAGTTCTTAGCAAAGCCAATATTAAATTCAGTATAACAACTTTTTAAAACCTTATGTTTACCTTTTAAAGCCTTGCATTCTACCTTTTTAAAGCCTTATGTTTTACATTGTGTTTCAATGTGTTATGTACATGGAATCAACCTAAATTCCCATCGGTGGTAGACTGGGTAAAGGAAATGCGGTACATGTAAACACCATGGAATACTATGCAGCCATGAAAAGGAATGGCATCAGGAATGAAATCATGTCCTTTGCAGGGACATAAATGGAGCTGGAAGCCATTATTCTCAGCAAACTAACGCAGGAACAGAAAACCAAACATTGGATGTTCTCACTTATAAGTGGGAGCTGAATGATGAGAACACATGGACACTGTGGGGGGAACAACACACTGAGGCCTGATGGGGAGAGGGGTAGGAAGAGCAAGAATATCAGAAAGAATAGCTAATGGCTGCTGAACTTAATACTTGGGTGATTGGTTGACATGGACAGCAGACCACCATGGCACATGCCATGGCATCTGTTTCCCCATGTAACAAACCTGCACATCCTGCACATGTACCCCGGAACTTAAAATAGAAGTTGAAGAAAAAAATAATTTTAAAAAGTGTTGTGCTTAAACACAGTTAGATTATTGGAAAGATATTCAGCTTTACCTTTTGTTAGGAAAGTTGAATCGTCACTGTCTTGCAGCCTTGATTAATTTCTTAACACAGTAGCTATGTTTATATTTTATTTTCTTTACATATATTCTCAAAACATTATATAGCTCACTGGGAAAGCCCAAGATAAAAATAATATTGATTAGAAAAAAACTTTTGTGGAAGGGAAAACTACGCCTTCTTTAAACTTTCAATGTTATCTCTGGCGCCAGGACATTATAACTTCTCCCCCATTCCCCTCCACTCCTCATAGACAGACACTTTGTTCTCATCTTAAATTAAACAAACAAAAAGATAAAGATTAGTTGACCTCTTTGTAACAGGGAGATTGTATGGATTCCATAGCATTCACTAGGGGATGATAGCACTCTGGTCTTCACCCTGCCATGGAGTAATTCATAAACATTTTATAACTCCTATTATTACAATACCATCCCCAGTCTTTTCTAAATATAGCTAATTTCTATCATTTAAATCAGGGGTCTTCAGTCTCTGGGGCTACAGACTTGTACTGGTTTGTGGCCTGTTAGGAACTTGGCCGCACAGCAGCAGATGAGTAGCAGGTAAGTGAGAATTCCCCCCAGGGCTCCGCCTCCTGTCAGATCAGCTGCCACATTAGATTCTTATAGGAGGGCCAACCCTACTGTGAACTGCATATGCAAGGGATCTAGGTTGTGTGCCCCTTCGGAGACTCTAACTAATGCCTGATGATCTGCAGTGAAGCAGTTTTATCCCCAAACTATCCATCCCCAGCCCCTGTCAGTGGAAAAATTGTCTTCCCTGAAACCAGAAAGATTGGGGACTGCTGATTTAAATGCATGTGAATGATAAACTGTGAAGTTCAGTTTCTTTCCACAGCCGTTGAAGCTCTTTTGCTTCTGTTTGGCTCTGTTCTTAGGTTAGTTTCTTGAAAGGCAGAGAAATAGATGCCAACAATATCTGGATTTGGAGCCTTATGTTCACATTCAGATAACTAGATACCTTTACCAACCTATGGCCCACAATAACCATTATGACCAAAGGACCATTGTATTAGTTCGTTTTTATGCTACTGATAAAGACATACCCAAGACTGGGTAATTTACAAAGAAAAAGAGGTTTAATGGACTCCCAGCTTTCCATGTGGCCGGGGAGGCCTCACAATTATGGCAGAAGGAGAAAGACATGTCTTACATGGCGGCAGGCAAGAGAGAATGAGAGCCAAGTGAAAGGAGAAACTCCTTGTAAAACCATCAGATCTCATGAGACTTATTCAATACCATGAGAACAGTGTGGGGGAAACTGCCCCCAAGATTCAGTTATCTCCCATAGGCCCCTCCCACAACATGTGGGAATTATGGCAGCTACAATTCAAGATGAGATTTGGGTGAAGACACACTGAAACCATATCAGTCATAATGGTATTATGGGTTGGTGTTTGTCTGCTTGGGCTGCTGTAACAAAATACCACAGACTGGATGGCTTAGACAACAAAATGTCTTTATATTCTCACAGTTCTGGAGGCTGGAAATCCAAAACCAAGGTGCCACCAGGGTTGGTTTCAAGTGAGGCCTCTCTTTCTGGCTTGCAGATACCTGCATTCTCACTGAATGCTCACATGGCCTTTCCTCTGTGTACATGCAGAGAGAGAAAGAATATCTACTGTCTCTTGCTCTTCTTACAGTTCCCCCAGTCCTACCTGATTAAAGCCTCACTCTTATGACATTTTTTAACCTTGCTTACTTTAGACCCTGTCTCTAAATATAGTCATATTGTGGGTTAAGGCTTTGGTACATGAATTTTGGGAAGACACAATTCAGTCCAAAACATTTTACCTTCTCCCCTCCCAGAATTTATGGTCTTCTTGCATGCAAAATACATTCAACTCCTCCCAACAGTCCCAAAAGTCTTGACCGATTCTAGCATCAATTCCAAATCCAAAGTCTTTTTTTTTTTTTTTTTTCCTTTTCTCTCTTTCTTTCTCTCTTTTCCTGACACAGAGTCTCACTCTGTTGCCCAGGCTAGAGTGCAGTGGTGCGATCATGGCCTAACCTCAGCCTCCCAGGTTCAAACAATTCCCCTGCCTCAGCCTCCCGAGCAGCTGGGATTACAGACATGTGCTACCACCCCCAGCTAACCTAAACTAAAGTCTTATCTAAATCAAATATAGATAAGACCTTAGGTATGAGTCATACTAATATTCCTCCCCCAACGTGAACCTGTGAAACTAGACTGGTTTTGTGCTTCTAAAATACAATGGTGAGGCAGGCATAATTTAGACAATCACATTCCCAAAGGGAGAAATCAGAAAGAAGAAAGGTTGACAGGTCCCAAACAAGTCAAACATCTAGCAAGGCAAATTTCATTTGATCTTTTAAAATAATTAATATATATATATATAATTTGTATATATTTTTAACATTAGTATATATATTTAATATTTAAACTGTTATTTTAGGGTCAGGGGTACATGTGCAGGTTGGTTATATAGGTAAACTTGTTACTCAGGGGTTTGGTGTACAGATTATTTCGTCACGAAAATACTAGGCTTATTACCTGATAGGTTTTTTTTTTTTTTTCCTGAATCTGTTCCTCCTTCCACCCTTCCCTTTCAGGTAGGTCCTTGTGTCTGTTCCTTTGGTCGTAAGGCTTGAGAATAATCCCCTCTGGCTGGCCTCTCTGCACTTCAAGCCCTCAGGAGCTGCAGCAGCCTCATCCTCTCAGCTCTCCATGGTGACCCTGCCTCCTCAGTTCTGTGGGGTGCCCTACTCCCAGGACCCTGAGCAGTGGCCTTGTCCTTGAGGCATTGGCCAGTACATCATCCTGGCCCATTAAAACCAAGGAGGTGGCTCCATCCTCTGAAGCTGAGGAGAAAACAGGCTTGTCTGCTGGGTTTACAGTCGGAATAGCAGCCCAGATGATCTCTGAATTGTCTTGGGTACCATTCTACCATTCTTGAAAAGGAGTACGTGTTCCCGTTCAGGTAGCCCTGTTGTCCTATCCTGAAGGATCTCAGAAGCCTGACAATTCTCTACAATATTTCTACAATATTCTGTAGTATTGTTTCTATTCCCAGTAGCCCCAATGGGAAATATTTCTGCTGGTATAATCCCATTGCTATTTCTGGCTTCAATTAAGACAGCTGATTAAATTCTGTGGGTAATCTCTTTAGAGAGAGTGATTTCTGAATTGCCCAGCCTCACCCTATGTGTTTAATCCAGAGCACACGTTCTCATTTTTTGGCAATATGCATAGGCAGAGAATTATTCAAATCTTCAAGTCCTGTTTCCTTTTTGGTAAATAACTTCTTCAATCGATCTCTTCTCTCTCATTTTACTATAAGCAGTAAAAGAAAACTAAACCATAATTTCAACAATTTGTATGAAATCTCAACTAAATATCCAATTTTATCACTTCCAAGTCCCACCTTCCACAAAACACTAGAACACAGTTTAGCCAAATTCTCTGCCACTTTATCACGGTTGCCTTCTTTCCAGTTTCTAACAGCGTGTTTCCAATTTGTGTCTAAGACGTCCCAGAAGCACCTTTAATGTTCATATTTTTGCCAGCATTCTGTTCCTGCTGATATATGTCTTCTCTAAAATGATACTTTCTCTCCAGCTCCCCTTTTTTCCTGCTGAGCACTCACCACAATCACCGAACCTACGTATTTCTACTACTGGTCTCTTAAGGCAATCTAGGCTTTTACTAGCAAGCACTTCAGACCTCTCCCAGCTTTTACCCACCACCCAGGGCCAAAACCACTTCCACACTTTTAGGCATTTGTTAAATCAGCACCCCGTTTCACAGTACTCAAATCTATATTAGTCTGCTCAGACTGCCAAAACAAAATGCTACAGAGTGGGTGGCTTAAACAACAGAAATGTATTTTGTCACAGCTCTCAAAGCTGGAAGTCCAAGATCAAGGGAGCAGCAGGAATAGTTTCAGGTGAAGCCTCACTTCTTGGCTTGCTGTCTTCTAGCCATTTTCTCCCAGGACCTTTGCTTTGTGCATGCGCAGAGAAAAAGCAAGAGGGGGAGAATGAAAGGGAGAGGGAGAGTGGCAGTGGAGGAGATGGGCGGGGGAGAGAGATCTTTTGTGTCTACTCCACTTCTTACAAAGCCAGCAGTCCTATGAAATTAGGGCCCTACTCTTTATTGCTTCATTTAACCATAATTGCCCATTTAAGGGTGTTATCTCCATATGCTCATTGGGGGTTAGAGTTTCAATAAATTTATTTCTGGGTGGGGAAGACATTCAGTTTGTAACAGATGAGATTATGCTAATTGCCTCAGAGCAACTATTTTTCAGCCCCCTGGATCTTTATAATCACTAGGGAAACAGGGAGAAAGGAACTTTAAAAAAAAGACTCATGTCCAGACACTACCCCAGAACAAGGAAATCAGAGTCTTCCAGACTAGGACAGGGCATAACAACATTTTTAAAGCTCCCCATATGATTACAAATTTGCATCCACAATTGAAAACCATAGTCTTGGGGCCGGGAGCGGTGGCTCAAGCCTGTAATCCCAGCACTTTGGGAGGCTGAGGCGGGTGGATCACGAGGTCAAGAGATCGAGACCATCCTGGTCAACATGGTGAAACCCCGGCTCTACTAAAAATACAAAAAATTAGCTGAGCATAGTGGTGCGTGCCTGTAATCCCAGCTACTCGGGAGGTTGAGGCAGGAGAATTGCCTGAACCCAGGAGGCGGAAGTTGCGGTGAGAACATATATTCTATGCATATAATGCATAGAATGTTGTGGATCCTTTGGGAAGAAGAAAGGAATTGGTACTGGCATTTTAAGCATATTAAATGTGCTTATAAGGAATATATGCTATATATTATACATTATGCTGAGCTATACGTTATACTGTATGCTGTATCAGAAAATACATATTTGTAGTATATAGCATCATATGTACTTCTAATGTAGGTATGAGATAATAGGAAAAGCTCTAGAGTCAGACAGCTAGGGTTCTAATTCTGTTGTCATCTGATTATATTACGTTAACATTCCTAGGATAAATGGTGATGACAATGACAGTTCTCTCCTTAGTTTATGAGGATTAAGTGAGATTATACCTGGAAAACCCCAGATAGTCCATAAGTATTATTAGCAATAATAGTTAAAAAAAGAAGATGGAAAAAGCTAAGGTCTGTGTCTACTTGTCTTCTCTCTGATACACTAAGATGCTCAGGCTTTGGAGCAAGGGATTCAAAACTGTGTCCTTGCAAAGCCTAAATTAGCTAAATTTTGCATATCAAAGTGGTAGGGCCTGGGGCACTCAAAGGGCATTTGAAAATAGCAGAGTAATTCTAAAGCAAGTGGTTAAGGTCACAGGAGATACAGGAGGAAAGCTGTGAGCAAAGTTACAGCTCTTCAAGGTGATTTTTGAGCTTTCAGGGGATGCTGCAAGAGCCCTAACAGAAAATAAAGGAGGTTTTTTGTAGGTCACTCTGCTTGTGTTGGAATATTAGACTTTTTTGATTAATTTTAGAACTCTGCAAATCTAACTTTTTGAAATTTTTCAGACGATATCCTACATGTTTTGAGTTGAGGCTGCCTGTGAGAAACAAGTTTTTCTTTTGTTTTTTGTTTTTGTTTTTTTTTTGAGAAGTTTTTCTAAAACACTGAGCATTTCAGTTTGGCGTTTCAATCTGTCTCCTCTTACATTTGTATTAGAAAAAGCCAACCTGGTGGAAATGTGGATCCTCAGACTTGAGAATGGTTAAAAAAATTAATCTTTTGTTCACACTCTTTTAGAAATGTTTCCTTGTTCACATTAGAAGTTCTCATCTTTATGAGATGTGGGAAGCCCTGCCTAATCTTTAGCATTTTTATGAAATTGCCATAAAAAGCTTTTCTATGTTTTATATAAATTCGTATCTCAATTGGAAGTTGAAGGGGGTTAATGGTGGTAGTTTTCCTTGACATGTCTATAGTATACTGCTTCAACGTAGAAACACTGGCCAGCTAAAGAGGCTTTTTCTTAAAAAGCTTAGGAGTAAAATGCGTGGTTTTGTGGCTCCAGAGGTAACTTTCCTGGTTTAAATTCTGCCTTTGACATTTACTATTAAATAGTTTTTAATTTCTCTAAGACTCAGATTACTCATCTGTAAAATGAGGATAATAATAGCATCTACTTCACAGAGTTGTCATGAAAGTTAAGTTTGCTAATATACCAGGAAACACTTGGAGCACCCCTGGGTCCATAGCAAGCATCACTAAGTGTTAGGGATTCCTGAAGCTTATTCTAAGGTTTTTGGCTAAACACACTGAAGAGGCGGGAGTCTGAGAGTCTACTGGGAAAAACAAACTTATCTCTGAGCCACATTGTTCCAGAGTTGAGGGCATTGACTCTATCACTTAGAAGCTACAATCGTTGGTGCCTTTGACTCTATCACTTAGAAGCTACAATCGTTGGTGCCTTTGTTAACTCATTTCTAAAAGGGAGAAAATACAATATCTCCTTGTGTATCTGGCATAAGGTTCAGTACAATGGCCTTCCACAAGCTATTGTTGTCTCCTGCCTTGAAGGTTTCAGTAGCCATGGAGTTGGTCTCACAGCTTCCATTTTTACCTATTTAACAGCACATTTTTCTAATCACTACTCCCTTGTTCATTCTGTTCCAGTCACACTTGTTTTTTTTTTTTAGAGACATCACTTTTTTTTTTTTTATGTTCCTGGATCATCCCAAGCCCTTTCCCACCTCAGGGTCTTTGAATATATTCAGGGATTTCGCACATGTTTACAAGTACCAAACATTCTTACCTGGGATCCCCACAGGGTTGGTGATCCTTTTCAAACTGTATTATTCAAAATCATCTTCTCAAAAACACCATTTCTTCCTATCTCATCCAAAGTGGGCAACACTCCAGGATGATCTGCCTCATATCTTACCCCTTTAATGCATGTCAAACCTTACAATTATCTTGTTTATTTATCTGATTGCTTATGTATTGCTTCTCTTCCCTGACATATTCAAGGTACATCTTGTCCGAATTTTACATTATCATATTCTCTAGTGCCTGGCATATAGTAAGTGCTCGATGAGTATCACTGGAAGGAAGAAAGAAAGGCAAAACAGAACAAAAAATAATAGCATATAAGGTGCTTAGTATATTTTAGCATTATTAAAAGAAATATTAATAAAGATTAAGCGTAAATGAAAAATTTCTACTGATAGCCAGAGTCTGACTCTAGGGGTGTACTTCTTTTTGAAGAAAAATAGAGTTTGTCTTTTAAAGCCATGAGTCTGAGAACTGTTGCTTTCCTATTAAAAAAAAAAAAAAAGTGATGTCTCTAAGTCATGTTGCTTGACTAACAATCTCTGGGCTGGTATATTAGGTAAGTGCTGGGCTGGCTAGGATAGATTGCGTTCACTGTGTAAAGTTGTAGCAGCAACTTGCTTCTGCCACAACCATACCACAGCCAAGAGGTTAAGGGTTCAAAGCAAGATATGGTGCCCAGTCCAGGCTATACTGGTTTCAGTAGGCTAGTGCCAAGTTGCGGTTTGACAGGACCATCTCTGTCTTATATATTTCATGATTTCCTCTGTCACTGAAAAATAAAATGCTTGTGTGGATAATCTTAATTCCTTGCAGTATGCATCATGGCTCTTCTATTTTTAGAAGGCCAGGATAATACTTTCTCTCCAAATCTGTTCTTGAAGGCTCTTGTCTTACTGAAATTGCTTTTCCTGTCTCCACCAGTTGGACACTCAAAAATATTATTTCAAGAGGACCTATTTTAGTTTTGCCATCTATAATCTCAGAAAAAAAAATGAGGTCTCACTCTGATCTAACAATTGCATGTGGCTGTTTCACAGAGAGAAAGGAAAAGAAGAAAAAGAACAAGATGTGTCTAGTTAAATGCCTTCTACTTCTCATGAATGTCACCTGTCAGTGACTTTTCCCCAAGACATCCTCTTATAGGCAGTCTTGAAGGGCAGGCATTTTGGGCTGTGAACATCTTGTATATAGATATGTTCTCAGCAATGGTAACACTGATATTAAACTTTGATTCATTACTTTATTCCAAACCATTCTAAGGACTATCTCTAGATTAGTTCATTAGCTGCTCACATTCAACAGATACAAAACAAAACAAAACAAAACCAAGGCACAGAAAGGTCAGTTGTGGTGTCCGAGGTAAACCACAAAGTTGTAGAGCTAAGACTGTAGTAGACAATCTGGCTTCAGAACCTTTGCACTTAACCACTATAATCTCCCTCAGTGGCAGTAGCTTTGTAGACTCTGTCTCTTCGAATGTGGAATGCGGGGACACTTGCGTGTATCAAAATAAAGTTTGCAATTTATTTTAAATATTAGTCATCTAAAACCAATAGCTTCAGAAAAAAAAATGCTTCCTCTTTACTTCCAAGAAAAAAATCAGGCTTATAATTATAATTCCACATTTAAAACCGTCCAGTATTTGAATTCTTGTTACCAAAGCAACTGCCTTTTCCTCAGCATCTTAGATGAGATTGTCAAAATCAAAGCATTTATATTCAATATAGTCTAGATTTCTGTTACACAGCCCTCAAGTATATATGAACCTGAGTGAAATCTAAATTGTGAAATCTAAAATCTAAAATCACCCATTTTGTCTGTCCAAGTGTCTATTTCCTATCCTCAAGAAAACAGGTGAAAGAAAGATAAAACAGTAGATGTGACTGAACTTCTACGATGCACACAGCCCAAGAAGCTGAAGAAAGAGATCAGTTTTCAAAGCAAGACTTCCCGGTAATTAGAACCAAAGAATTCAAACATACTATACATTTATCAAACATGTGTACATATGTGCATATATTCTGAGTCTCTGGCAGACTCCATTTATTGTTAAATAGTTTTTTGGGTTAAATTTGTCTTTCTACCATGAACTTGTCACTTCAAACTCCTTAATATTTAAAGAGAGGCTTATCCCAAACGCGTTAGAGTCAAAAAGCATTGCAGTCTCGGCTGCTATTTACAAGTTGCAGGGTATTCAGCAAATCACTGAATCCCAGTTGCCTTTTATCTAAAACGGGAGTAAAAGAGCTTTCTTTATTTTAGGGCTTATATAAAGATTCCTAAGATAATGTATGTAAATTGATTTAGTGCCAGGCCTGATACATAGAGAACATTCAGTAAATTACAGATAATAAAAGAGAATAATTATATAGTTAATACAAACAGAGCTTCAGGTTTTGGGTTAAACTTTCAATGGAGCAGCTGAATTAAGTCCCCTTTTAAACTGATGAGCTGGTCCTGATTCTATATGGATGCATAATGCAGAGATGATGGAAGATCCAAATCATTTCCCGAAATCCTCCTCCACATCAAACAGAAAAAGTTGAGTCAAGGTTAGCAGAAACCTGCTTGGACAAGACCATCTCTAATGTAAACGTATTATTTTGGGGCTTTCCAGCAGCCTACTAGGGCTATCTGGTTTATCAGAGAGAAAATAAAGAATTAGACATTGTCCAGTCAAGGAAGAGATGGTGTTCCAAAGAGGACATCAGTAAGTCCTGGAGGTGGGTTGGGAGTAAAATAATGAGGCATTAGGAGTGAGGCAAGGAGGCTCCTAGGAGGACTGACTGTCAAAACTCAATTTTACTTTCACTTTTCCCTAAAACTAGACTGCATTTGCTGGATTGTGTGTGTGTGTATGTGTGTGTCTGTCTGTGTGTGTCTGTGTGTGTGTGTAGGTAGATCAGTCAAAAGCATCCTGGGTGCTTGCATAAACCCAATTTAGAACTCCCCTAAAAATGCATGCAAGCAAACAGAACCAATGTGGCTTATTTTTATATAGATATTTTTGAATAATTAATGTTTTTCAAGAAAATGCCAATGCTACAATCTTTAAAAGAAAATTTATATATAATCTTCTGAGTTGTTTATCACCTATGAAAGAGTCAAAAATATTATTTAGAATACCAAAGAAAGGGCTTCAGATCTTTGAATTTGTAAATAGGCAAATGTTTGGTGGGGGTGGGGAAAATTCTTCACAGATTCTCAGGAGACAATTCACACATCAGGAAAAAAAGGTAGCTTAGGCAACATCTTCAAAACCATGGTTCAACACCTTTCTTTAAAGACTCTGTTCTAGCAATTTATTTTTCCTATAAAATAGTGAGCTTTGTTCCCACAAAAGTGAAATTAGAGCCAGAGGACCAAGGGTTTTGAAAACCTTGTAGAATGGATATTTCTGTCAGAACCTGAAGGGTTAAGCCTAGAGTCGCCACTAGGTGTCACATTGGTATTGGTTTTGGGAACACGAGCTTCCTAAATGTCTCCAAATAAGAGGCACCTTCTAGGTTAATTTCAGCAACTGTTCAGTTTCCTTAAATAGAGACTCTTACACTGCACATGTCAAATCTCCAGAGTCTTTCCCTTTGTTTTACAGATATTTACAACCATTTAAACTTTTCAACCCACCATGCAATCCTAGCAGGGGGTAGATTTTGAAATAGGGGAGGTGTGACAATGGGCTCACATTGTAGGGAGAGAGAAGTCTCTTTTAGTCTTGTATCTCTTATAATCTCTTTTAGTCCCTCCATTTTAAAACACCTGAAATTAACATGCAAATTGAGTAATAATTTGGTGCTTGCTATGTAAAATGCATGTAAGTTTCATATATGAAAATTTGGGATCTCCCACTGGGTTTTCTTTATCACATCCCCTCATCTGTCCATCCCCACTTCAACATTCTTCTCTCTGGATCTGTTTAGTTAACTTAGCGAATAAATTGACAAATAAAAATGTTCAAATTTGAGCGTTAATCATTTCACAAGTTGCCAATTTCAGAAATACTGTTTTAAAAGGAAATGGTTTTGGGGAAAGCCATGTTTTGGCCACAGAGAATAATAATTTGGCACAGATAAACTGGGTGGTGGTGGAGAAAACACAGTGGCTTTAAGCCCAGGGTATGGTGGGTACTCTGTTCTAGAAACATTTTTACATAGCTACCTATTCCATCATTGGTAAAGCAAGTTCTGTCTGTTTTTGCAGGAATAGGTAGGTTAACATTACCTAAACAAAGTAAAATTTGTTGAAAAAGGATGCCAAAGAAACTTCCTATTTTCTGGAAAAGAACAAGTCTCTGACTAAACCTCTAAAAGCAA
Organism: Sapajus apella; assembly: GCF_009761245.1. Classification (NCBI taxonomy): domain Eukaryota; kingdom Metazoa; phylum Chordata; class Mammalia; order Primates; family Cebidae; genus Sapajus; species Sapajus apella. Next base: position 21,863,096 of record NW_022436954.1, read on the forward strand.
AATAATAAGAAAAAGATGCAGAACCAGATATAATTGTAGTCAGGTGCAATAATGCAGATAGAAGTTGCTAGGATTTGAACACCTGGAAAAAGCTTTGGTAGACTGAAAGAAATAATACCTTTTTACTTCCAGAGCATCTTCTGATTTTAACACATTTCAAAATAATTTGTGTATATAGTCCTTTTGTCAAAAATTATTTAGTACCTGCTGTCACCATTGTTTTGGGATCAAAAATACAACAATAAACAAGACCTAGATCAACAACATTCCAATCTCTGCCAAGAATTGCGATGTAATTGATGAAATATACGTCAAATAATTGAACAAATAATCTATTTCAGAAGTGAGATAACTAAAAAGAGAGTCGAGCAGAAATAAGGAACAGAGACACACAAGAAACAACATGGTTTTTTTTTTTTTTTTTAACGTAATCTTTCATAAAAGTAAATAGGACAATGAAATGACCAAGGAGATTTAGGCTCATGACCTGTATGATCTTGAGCTGGTCACAGAGGTTGGCTTATTCATGTTTAAGATGTTAAGAAGTGAGGAATGTATGTATTTTATCTGGACTTTCTGAAAAGTCTTAGTCACTTAAGAGGTGACTTTTTGGCTGAGATCAGAATTCTGAGACAGAGTCAGCCACAATATCTATGAAAACACTTTGCAGAATGAAGGTCCAGCTAGCGTAAAATTTCTGCACTTGGGACTCCCTTGGTGTGTTTTAGCAATCACAGAAAGGCCAGCATGGCCAGAGTTTCATAAGCAAGGGTAAAGGTAGATGGGAGGAGATGCAATCATGGGAAGATGTAAGAAATTACTCTAAATGAAATTTTCTAGCAGATATTGCAGCCAAAGTGGGTGTTCAACAAACCTATCTAAGTAGTCTCCAATGTATTTGGAATAAAATTAAAAACTCTTTACCATAGCTTTCAAAATCCTTTATATTTTTGTATTCTTGGGGAAAATATTGCATGCGGAAGTGCTCAGAAATACTCTATTCAATTAATTTGCAAGACTGCCCACAAGAGGAATTGTATTACAAAATACTGTTAGATTTTCTTTTTTCCCTGACAGATACACAGGAAGGCTGACACTCCCTGTTTTTGCATATTGTAGTGTAAGGATGGGATGTTTGGAGCTATACATTTTCTGATTATTAAAAATAAATCACCAAAAGCTGAGAGTGGTGAGAATACTAAAATACCTTATATCTTTGGAGACATGATTTGAGAATTGAACAAACTCAGGAATACTCACCTCTTGAATTACCGCATTGAAGGTTACTAAGTGCCTTACTGTGTAAAGGGTGTTTTTGTGAGAATTTATTATACTTTCACGGAGTGTGTATGCGTGTGTGTGTGTGTGTGTACATACATACATACATATATATATATATATATATATACACACACACACACACACACACACACATATATATAATAGCTGATATAGTTGTCTTTTACATTGCTATATAGCCATACAAGGGCATAAAATCCAGTTATGAAACACTGACTTGCTGAGTGAACTTATCAAGGCTTAATGCTTCAATAGACAAAGGCAACTAGTACCTTTCACTTTTAAAACAGATTTTCTTATGTGGTTAAAATAACTAAAACACCGGTTAAGACTACTGAGTTTTAAATTTTGCTCAATACACAGTTCACGAACTGTTCAATAAATATAGCACTCCCAGGAGACCTGCTTCTCTTCCTTATACTTATGTGAGGTTTGAAATACATGTTTGTCTTCTGATTATTTCACTGCAACTTAGATTCCTCTAAAGAAATCACACTCCTTACCAATATATCAGAAACTAGTGCATCTTAAAAAAGGCCATCGTAAAAATGGAGTGTCTTTCCCGCAGACCAAAATTGAATGTTTTTTTTTTTTTTTTTTTTCTATTTTCCTCCATCCCTTTGCTTCTCTCCCCTCCATATTTCTTGTTCTTGTTGGAAGAGCTCATTAACATGGAGGACCTGGGTGCACATTCTCTCTTTGTTTGGATTCCAATTTGTAGTTACATTCTCAAATGCTTACAATCCTCCTCAAAGCAAATGCTTCATTTTACATTCAAAATTGTGTTTATTTGAGATTTTCTGAATCCTGAATATATTGATAAAAGGTACTTAAATACTTTCTTACTTTCACTTCCTGGAAAATGAAAATAATTTTATTTATACCTAGAATTATGTTTTTAATCTGGGTAACTGTTATAATTATTCATAGTCATATAGGTTTCCACCATAATACATTTTTTAATAGGAACATAAAAAATCTTAAATGATATATGAGAAATGCGTATATTTCATAACTAGAAATCACTCACTAAATAACATACAATGAAAGAATAATATGGTTTTAAAGGTTCAAAAATCCATGGATTTGTCCATAGCAATAATGTTTGGTTATTCTTCTTTAGTTTTTAATGTAGATGCTTCTAAGTAAATAATATGCTTTAAAAGATTATTTTAAATACCACCTAGCTTTTTTCTTCACAGAAGGTTTATATTTCTGTTTTTAAGTTAGAAAAAATGATAGAATAATCTTGGGTTTACGATGCTGGTGACAGTGATAACAACAGAGGTGATGGCAGTGATGAGGAGGTGGTGGTGAATTTTATTGCTATTGATATTAGCTTTCATTTACTGAGCATTTACTAGATGCCAGGCATTTGTGAGCCATTTGCTTGCAATCTATTATTATCTTTCCACGACTTTGGCATTGTTTTTCTTATCTTACCATGCAAACTAAGACCAAAATGACAATGTTATTTCCCTATTTTAAGGAGTTTGAAAAGAATCAATCTTGAAAGAAGTAACTTGAAAGAGGCCAGGAGAATAATGACTATCTGGGAATTCATCACCTATTAGGGAAAATGCAAAAGGAGGCATCTCATGTCAATGAAAAATTTCCCTCTGTCTCTGGAGAAAAAATAAGCTCTATCTCTACATTTTGCTAGTAAAGAGTTTCAGGAGGTTCTACAGATTCTCTTTAAAAGAGGTGTTGTTTGATGTCTTTGAGTATCTCTGGGGAATAATTTCACACCTGCAAATCCCCTAGAGAAAGAGCACAGTGATGTGTAGGACAAGCAAATAGATTTTCCTTTCTCGTTATTTTCCAGCAGTTATTTTTTAGCATGGTACCAGCCAGGTTCCAGAGCCCAATAAAACGATAAGCCTATCTTCCTAAATGTCAGGCTAGTCATCAGAATCCACCATCTCATGCATGTCTTAGAAATAGAACTATCTGAATCTGGGCTTTATCAGCTAAAGGGATTATCCTCTAAAATAGTGTGTCTTATGTTGTATCCATGAAGAATGCTGGTGAGTCTAGAGATTTGTGGTTGAATATACTGCCAAACAGGAACAACAAAAAATCCTTTCTTTATTGCAGTTTTATCACTTGAAGGGAAGTGTAGCTGTAACTTGTTTGCTGTCTTAGCAAAATGGTACTTCCATGCATAGAAATTCTTTGATTCCCATCAGTATCTCTGTTTCTTATTCTTAATGTTTAGTGCAGGGAAACCAACGAAGGAGTTTCAAACTAAATACTAAAAATCCATTTTAATACTTTAATGTCTTTCTTCCTTTCAGTCCATTGTGCCTGACATGGAAATAAAGATCTTTTATCAGATGTTTAGTTTTCTACCTGCAGAAAATTTGGAACAGGAGTTACTAAAAATTAAGTAGATACTGGCTGTAAATGAATTTTTCGTCCCTGGTGAAGCTGAGTTGTAACCTGAAATAAAAACTTAAGTAATTTTGGAGAATCACATGAGCAGACCCATCCCACATGAGCAGGATGGATATCAACCTACCCATCTATTCATTCTTACATCCATTTATCTATTCATCCATTGATTCATCTATCTATCCACTCACCTGTCTACTCAGTTATCCATCTATTCATTCTTGCATTTATGTATACATTCATTTATTCATTATAGAACTGCCCAAATTAAGATTTTTCATAAGTAATGGGCAGTTATCAGTGATCAAGTATTGATTCCTCTTCTATTTAACAATGAACTCTTACTCTTTCAATCTCTCCTATGACCTAAAGATTGAGTTTAATAAACTCAACTTGGAAAATTGCAAATCATCACTGTGTAAGTTTATGATTTAAGTTCTTATCATCACACTGCTATTATGTTGATGATTGCCTTTGGGTAAGATATTTAACTTTCTATTCCTCATCTAGAAAATGGAGCTAGCCTAGTTGATTTCTAACAACTGCTTTTATTTTTAAATGTGATTGTTTCTTTCCTTTGCTCAAAAATGAGTGGCCAGCCTAACTCTGCGTTTTTCTCTTCAAACAAAATGTCCAGATCATCAAGGAACACATACACTGACTTGAGGGAGAATGTCTTTAGATTTTATGTAAAATTTAGGAAGAGATACTCATACACTGACAGTAGTACATTTTGCAAATATTCCAATTGACATTTATAAATGTCATAGAATTAACGATATTTCTTAAGAACAATGCCAATGCAATAGATGTTACTTTAAAACTCAGAAAAGAGAGACCATTTAAATTAACAAATCATGAAACCTAGGAATACTCAAATAAGAAAATTTAACAAATCTGTTATAGAATATTAACTATGTGTTCAGATACACAATTTTCTAATCACTGTAGAAAGAAACTTCTTATTCCTTTGGTCTACTTTTTGGAGAAGTGATAGATTAACACACTGGTGGCCTAAACTTAAGAAAATAGGTCATCTCTATGTTCTCAAACTCTATCTATATCATAAGGCGTGGCTGTAAGTTTTACTCCCATAAAAATATCCCAGGTCCAGTCCATTAAATAATATTTACTTCTGGAATTCATGTATTATGTTTTTAGTTCACATTGGTGTTATTTTGCTTTTTCAATGAGATACTTTACCCACTTAGGAAAGTATTTGCTTTCACCTTATTTTTGCCACTATGCCCAGGATAGTGCTTTGCACATAATAGATGATTAGTAAACAGTTGATTAGTTTCTTATTAGATTGTCGCCCAATTTTTCCATGTATTCCACAATGTATATAATTATATCTTCATGGATATTTCTTTCAGTTTTTTAGTAGATAGCTTGAAATATCCATTTTATATCTGCATTTAATGAGAATTCATAGGAGAAATATTTAGAAAAATTTTCTTTAGCTCTATGCCTCTTCAATTCTCAATTTATATATTTTTTTAATGTGTAAACTTTGGATAGAAGATTCACATCATAATAGCACATTGTTGTAGAACTGGAAGAGGCATCAGAGATCATCTCCCAGAAAAGATGTCTAGCTGTCCACCAATAATATGTTTTACATTTCCATAGTATAGAATTGGTTCTGGAAATAGCTACTCCACTGAGGACTATTTTTAAGTTCCTCTTAAGTTTTGAGGGCCATGGGATTTATTCACTCCAGTATAATTTGAGCAGAAATGAGAGGTGTCACACTTTGATTGACATAGTTGAGAAATACACATTTTATACATATAAACACATAGCAGATATTCTCTTATCTGCTAGTTACAAAGTGTAAGGACCTATACATTCTCTTTTCTCATCTGGTAGGTAGAAGCAAAGGACTCTTAGGTCCTGAAAGATGCAGAGATACAAAAAGGAAGAAAGTTAATAACTAAGTCTTGAGTAAAAAATATTCAGCAAATATCCCAATAACCTGTGAGGTGAACAAGGAAAAACATTTTGTTAAGAAACTAAAATTCTTTTTTCAAGGGGTGGACTTTTTTGTTATAGCTGCAAGTACTATCTTAACTAACTAAAGACTTTACAAAAAGTTAAGACTCTGAGCCTTGAAGATGTTACAAGGTTTAATTATGTTACATCCTGTGGCAAAACCAGAATTAGAGCTCAGAACTATGAAGATTGCCCATTCTACTCTGTTCAAATAAGGAAAGAAAGCAACAAGCTTTAAAATAAGTTAGATCAAAGGATGAAAGAAGGGTAAAAGAACAATCTCATCAATGGTTATTTTATAGAGAAGGGGTCCTTGAGCAGAAAGTAGATGAGACTTTCTTCTCAAAGGGCATAGCTTCTCTGTTTGTTAAATTAGACATAATGCAGAAAACCAACTTTGCATCTATAAATGAGACCTTGTTGACTCCAGTTTTGTGTATATGCTGACTTAAAAGAAGACACAATAAAGGAAACTTAAAGAGATTTATTGATTAAAAAAAAACTTGCTCCTTTGACACTTTTATATATTTGTTTACTTCATTGCTCACATAAAGCCTTCCTTCATTCCATATAAAGTAAACTGCTCTTTCTGATGTCATTGATTATTCTGTATCTGCTGTCATGGGAACAGGAAATAGACATGTAATCTCTAAGCCAACGCATACCTGTATCACCTTGCTATTGGTGGATTTTCTATGCTTTATAATTTGGGGGGAAAATATCTCCATGATGAGAAGTTTCCTAAAGTTAAACGCAGAAAGAGATTTGCCTATCTTCTTGATAGACCTTTTCCCAATGGATTGTCAGTTTCTGAATCATTCCATGTTTGACAGCCATTGAGAAAATTGACATTTTGTGTACTGTTAATCATTCCATTTTTTAAATGGCTTTATCTATGTGGACTAATTAATGATGCCTTTCTTCCATGGCTGAATTGTGATTATCTTTCAGTTTGTATTTTGTAAAGTCAGAATTTGTGAAATTACCAGGCCAAATTCTGACAAGACTAATTTAGATAGTATTTACTTTAGTGGGAAATTTACAAAGGGCATGTACATAGTGTGATTTGTTTCGTTAACCTAAAGAGAAAAAGCTGACAGAAGATTGACACCTGGGGAAATGAGGTTGGAAAAGAAGAAATAGAGGGGCCTATGAGAAAAAATAATACCGGGGAACAAAAGAGAAACTATGTCTGAAGCAGGTCTCTGGCTTCTTCACCATAGTAAGATGGGCAAATATATAGCCAAGTAAAGCTTCAGTTATTTTTTTGTCTTAATGAGGATTACCACTTTGGTGGGCTCTGCAAAATTAGAAGTCTTATCTGCAGAGGCACAGTTAACTGTTTCTCCTTTGCTGGTACTGGGATCAATACATTTGATAAACCTTCCATCACAGCAAGTACATATTCCATATCTGTCATTTGTTATCTATTGTTATATAACAGTACTGCAATAAACGTAGTGAATTATAACAACACACATTCATGATATTATAGTTTCTGTGGGTTAGGATTCTCACACAACTTAACTACGTCCTTTGCTTCAGGATCTTACAAGGCTGCAATCCAAGTCTTGGCTGGGATTGATTGGAGAAGGATTTACTTCTAAGCTCACATGTTTTTTGGCATCGTTTTATTCCTTATGGACTGTTGGCCTGTGGCAGGGGGTGGGGGGGTTCTCTGTTTCTTGCTAGCTAAGGGTCTCAAGGCACCAGTTCCTTGTAACATGAGCCTTTCCAACATGGACGATTGATTCATCAAAGCAATCATGGGAAAGCATCTCCTAGCAAAATGGTTATTATAATCTCAGGTAATGTAATGATATACATCTTGTTACCTTGCTATATTCTATGGGCTAGAATCAAGCCATAGGTTGCATCCCCACTTGAGGGTATTATATAGTGACATGAATACCGGGAGACAATCATGAGTTTTATATCTCTATACTCATATTATCATTTACAGCTGACTCTTGAACAATGTAAGGGTTAGAAACACTGGCCTCCACGCCTAAAAACTTAACTACTAATAGCCAACTGTTGACTGGGAGCCTTACCAATAACACATATTTTGTATGTTGTATGTCTTATATGCTGTATTCTTATAAAGTAAGCTAGAAAAAAACCCTCTTATTAGTAAAATCATAAGGAAGATAAAATATATTTACAATTCATAAAGTAGAAGTGAATCATCATAAAGGTCATTATCCTCCTTGTCTTCTTGATGAGTAAGCTGAAGAGGAGAGGTTGGTTTTACTGTCTCAAGGATGGCATAGACAGAAGAGATGGGGGAAGTGGAAGGGGAGGCAGGACCAGCAGCCACACTCTATGTAACTTTATGAAAACATATCACAATTTCTGTCTTTTTTGCTGTGTCGTTTCTCTAAAAATGTTTCTATATTGTACTAATTTTCTTCCACCATTTGCTTTAGTTTTAGTATCATAGAAGGGTCCATATCATTTAAAACAAAGGCAAAATCAGTCTTGAATAGCCAGAACACTTCTAGATTGACAATTTCAGCTGCTTTTCTGGCATTGGTTCTTTCATATTTCTTCCTCGTTGTCTGGCAGCGGTTCAGAAGCACTCATGTCTATCAAGACATCTTTGGTTCATTCCTCTGATGTGATGACTGTTTGATGTTTAATTAGATCAAGATCCATATCTTGATACCCTTCACTCATTTCATGATTTTCTTCATTGGTTCAGTTGTCAGCCATGTGATGTCATACAACATCTGGATACAGTTTTTCCAACAATAATTTCTTCCTTCTAGCTTGATGGCATTCATGGCTTTTTCTATAACAATGATGGCATCGACCATGATGTAGCCTTTCCATAATATCATGATGCTTTCTCTATTGGGATTGTCTTCCATAGTGTTGACAGTTCTTCCCATACAATATGATGTGTAATGATCCTTAAAGGTCTCTACAATGCTCTTATCTGGAGACTGAATCAGATATGGTCTTTGGGAGCAAGTAGACCACTCTAATCCCTTCGGTGTTGGGCTCATGGGGTTCTGGGCATCCAGAGATACTGTCCAATATATGTGTATGTATATATAAAACTTTAAACAGTGGTTCCTTGCTGGAAAGGTACTTTCTAACTTCAGGGACAAATCATCAATGAAACCAGTGCAGAAAAAGTGTTCTCACTATCCACACCTTGTTGTACAACCCAGAGACTGACAGCCAGTGTTTATATTCTCTCTTCAAGTCTTGGGAGTAGTAACTTTATAGATAAGGGCAGTCTTCATCATGAACCTGACTGCAGTCACACAAAACAATAGTGTTAGCTTATCCCTTCTCTTTCTTACCAGTAAATGTTCTTTGTGGCACTTTTTTCCAGAGTAGGTCACCTTTGTCTTCATTAAAATCCTGTTCAGGCAGATATTCTTTCTCCTTCATGATTTTCTTTTTTTTTTGTTTTTTTTTTTGAGATGGAGTCTAGCTCAGTCACCCAGGCTGGAGTGCAGTGGTGTGATCTCAGCTTTCTGCACCCTCTGCCTCCCGGGTTCAAGCGATTCTCCTGCCTCAGCCTCCTGAGTAAGCTGGGACTGCAGGTGCACACCACCACACCCAGCTAGTTTTTGTATTTTTAGTAGCGTCGGGGTTTCACCATGTTGGCTAGGATGATCTTGATCTCCTGACCACCTACCTCAGCCTCCCACAGTGCTGAGATTACAGGTTTAAGCTACAGCACCCATGCTCCTTTATGATTTTCTTAATGGTATCTGGTAATGCATGGGCTCCCTCTTGGTCAGCAGAAGATGCTCCTGTTATTATCCTGACATTTTAAAAGCAAGCCTCTTGGTAAAATTATCAAACCATCCTTTGCTGGCACAAATTTCCTAGCTTTAGATTCTTCACCTTACTTTGGATTTAAGTTGTCCTATAATGACTTCACTTTTTCTCAACTCAGACTCTATAGGTATGCCTTTCTCATAGCAATTATACATTCACACAAAAGCTGTATTTTTGAGATAAGATATAAAGGTATTTTTCAAAATGTGCAAGGTTTTCAAAATGTGCAAAATGTGCAGCTACAGTGATGGCATCACAAATTTTCTTTTCTTTTTTTTACAATGGTGTTTACATTAGATTCGTTTATCTTGAAATGATAGGTGACCACACCTCAGTCCTCAGTCTATGATACATATCAAGAAGTTCAACTTTTCCTTGTAATGTCACTGCTTTTCTCTGCTTCGTCGAATCACTAGAGGTACTTTGTATGGTGTCATGGTATAAGGGTATTGCACTTTCAGCATTATTAGCATTTGGTATGGGTGTCATGGTGTAACGGTATTGCACTAAACATGATAAATACAGGAGAACCTCAAGGGATCATTTTTTAATGTAATACACAGTTTACTAGAGAGAAAAATTGCTCATGTGAAAATGATTAACCTCACACAGTGTTTTAAGAAAATACTAATGACACATCAGTTTACCATGAGAGCAATAGGAGGTGGCTACAAAGCTATTACATTAGTACATTATCTACTACATAGTTCATTTTGTGCAATTGTGATCTTATACAGCAACTTTGTTTGTTTACATTCCTCTTAGCTGTATATGGCACCATGTATGGTCTATAAGTGTGTATGCGTGCAACTTTTGATAAGCTTAAAACTTTCATAATAGATTTGTGTCTATTTTATGTATTAAGCATTAAGAAAAGACTAGTATCTAATTGTATCTTATGCATTCATGACATACTTAATTATTTTTAGGCTACATGTTTTTTCTGTGACTTTTTCAAATTTGTGAAAATCTCCAAGCATTTTTCTTCAAATAAATAGACCTGTGAAATTCATACTCATATTGTTCAAGGATTACCTATAATCTCAGCACGTCAATTTCCTTGATGTGGGTGTGTCCAAACTGAGGTCCAGAGAGAGATACTGATTCACCAAATATCATTCAGTGAGTTGACGATAGCAACAGGACTAAAATCCAGGAGTTCTCAAGATATTTAAAACACCTTTTGTTTTTCTTATTTATTTCGTAATAGCCAGGTGATACAGATTTGGGGGATTAATACTGACTCATTCTTTCAACAAATATATACACTATGTATATGTGTGTGTGTGTGTGTGTGTGTGTGTGTGTGTGTATTATGTTCTTGATTGGCTCTGTTGTCATTTCTGTAAAGTAATGCACACATACAAACACACATGCATTTTTTTAATTAATTAATTTATTTTTCCATTTATTTTATTGCATTTTAGGTTTGGGGGTACATGTGAAGAACATGCAAGATTGTTGCATAGGTACACACGTGGCAGTGTGATTTGCTGCCTTCCTCCCCATCACCTACATCTGGCATCTCTCCCCAACTCCCCACCCACCACCGTCCCTCCCCTATTTCCCCCTAACTGACCACAGTGTGTAGTGCTTCCCTCCCTGTGTACATGTGTTCTCATTGTTCAACACCCACCTATGAGTGAAAACATGCGGTGTTTGATCTTCTGCTTTTCTGTCAGTTTGCTGAGAATCATGGTTTCCAGGTTCATCCATGTCCCTACAAAGGACACTAACTAATCGTTTTTGATGGCTGCATAATATTCCATGGTGTATATGTGCCACATTTTCCCTGTCCAGTGTATCATCGATGGGCATTTGGGTTGGTTCCAGGTCTTTGCTATTGTAAACAGTGCTGCAGTGAACATTCATGTGCACGTGTCCTTATAGTAGAATGATTTATAATCCTTTGGATATATACCCAGTAGTGGGATTGCTGGGTCAAATGGAATTTCTATTTCTAGGTCCTTGAGGAATCGCCACACTGTCTTCCACAATGGTTGAACTAATTTACACTCCCACCAACAGTGTAAAAGTGTTCCTATTTCTCCATATCCTCTCCAGCATCTGTTGTATCCAGATTTTTTAATGATCGCCATTCTAACTGGCGTGAGATGGTATCTCAATGTAGTTTTGATTTGCATTTCTCTGATGACCAGTGATGATGAGCATTTTTTCATATGTTTGTTGGCCTCATGTATGTCTTCTTTTGTAAAGTATCTGTTCATATCCTTTGCCCACTTTTGAATGGGCTTGTTTGTTTTTTTCATGTAAATCTGTTTTAGTTCTTTGTAAATTTTGGATATCAGCCCTTTGTCAGATGGGTAAACTGCAAAAAATTTTTCCCATTCTGTTGGTTGCCAATTCACTCTAATGACTGTTTCTTTTGCCGTGCAGAAGCTGTGGAGTTTGATTAGGTCCCATTTGTCTATTTTGGCTTTTGTTGTCAATGCTTTTGGTGTTTTGGTCATGAAGTCCTTGCCTACATCTATGTCCTGAATGGTGTTGCCTAGATTTCCTTCTAGGGTTTTTATGGTGTTAGGTCTTATGTTTAAGTCTTTAAACAATCTGGAGTTAATTTTAGTGTAAGGTGTCAGGAAGGGGTCCAGTTTCTGCTTTCTGCACATGGCTAGCCAGTTTTTCCAACACAATTTATTAAACAGGGAATCCTTTCCCCATTGCTTGTTTTTGTCTGGTTTGTCAAAGATCAGATGGTTGTAGATATGTTGTGTTGCCTCCGAGACATCTGTTCTGTTCCATTGGTCTATATGTCTGTTTTGGTACCAGTACCATGCTGTTTTGATTACTGTAGCCTTGTAGTATAGGTTGAAGTCCGGTAGTGTGATGCCTCCTGCTTTGTTCTTTTTGCCTAGAATTGATTTGGCTATGCGGGCTCTCTTTGGGTTCCATATGAAGTTTAAGGTGGTTTTTTTCCAGTTCTGTGAAGAAGGTCATTGGTAGCTTGACGGGGATAGCGTTGAATGTGTAAATTACTTTGGGCAGTATGGCCATTTTCACGATATTGATTTTGTCCTAACCACGAACATGGAATGTTTCTCCATCTGTTTGTGTACTCTCTTATTTCGTTCAGCAGTGGCTTGTAATTCTCCTTGAAGAGGTCCTTTACGTTCCTTGTTGGTTGTATTCCTAGGTATTTTATTCTCTTTGTGGCAATTGTGAATGGAAGTTTGTTCTTGATTTGGCTCTCTTTAAGTCTGTTATTGGTGTACAGGAATGCATGTGATTTTTGCACACTGATTTTGTATCCTGAGACTTTGCTGAAGTTGCTTATCAGTTTCAGGAGCTTTTGGGCTGAGACGATGGTGTCTTCTAGATGTACAATCATGTCGTCTGCAAATAGAGACAATTTGACTTCCTCCTTTTCTATTTGAATACCCTTTATTTCTTTTTCTTGCCTGATTGCTCTGGCTAGAAATTCTAGTACTATATTGAATAGGAGAGGTGAGAGAGGGTATCCTTGTCTAGTGCCAGATTTCAGTGGAAATGCTTCCAGTCTTTGCCCATTCAGTATGATATTGGCTGTTGGTTTGTTGTAAACAGCTTTTATTATTTTGAGATACGTTCCATCAATACCTAGCTTATTGAGTGTTTTTAGCATAAAGGGCTGTTGAATTTTGTCAAAGGCCTTCTCTGCATCAATTGAGATAATCATGTAGTTTTTGTCTTTGGTTCTGTTTATGTGGTGAATTATGTTTATAGACTTGCGTATATTGAACCAGACTTGCATCCCCGGGATGAAGCCTACTTGATCATGGCGGATAAGCTTTTTGATGTGCTGTTGCAATCAGCTTGTCAGTATTTTATTGAAGATTTTTGCATCTATGTTCATCATGGATATTGGCCTGAAGTTTTCTTTTCTTGTTGAGTCTCTGCCGGGTTTTGGAATCAGGATGATGTTGGCCTCATAAAATGATTTGGGAAGAATTCCCTCTTTTTGTATTGTTTGGAATAGTTTCAGAAGGAATGGTACCAGCTTGTCTTTATATGTCTGGTAGAATTCAGCTGTGAACCCATCTAGACCTGGGCTTTTTTTTGGGTTGTAAGCTCTTAATTGGTGCCTCAACTTCAGACGTTGTTATGGGTCTGTTCAGGGTTTCGGCTTCTTACTGGTTTAGGCTTGGGCGGAGGCAAGTGTCCAGGAATTTATCTATTTCTTCCAGGTTTACTAGTTTATGTGCATAGAGTTGTTTATAATAATCTCTGATGATGGTTTGAATTTCTGTGGAGTCTGTGATGATATCCCCTTTATCGTTTTTTATTGCATCAATTTGGTTATTCTCTCTTTTCTTTTTTATTAATCTCACTAGGGATCTTTCTATTTTGTTGATGTTTTCAAAAAACCAGCTCCTGGATTTATTGATTTTTTGAAGGGTTTTTTGTTTCTCTAGCTCCTTCAGTTCTTCTCTGATCTCAGCTATTTCTTGTCTTCTGCTAGACTTTGAGCTTTTTTCATCTTGCTCCTCTAGCTCTTTCAATTTTGACGATAGGGTGTCAATTTTTGACCACTCCTTGCTTCTCATGTGGGCACTTATTGGTGTATATTTTCCTCTAGAGACTGCTTTAAATGTGTCCCAGAGATTCTGGTATGTTGTGTCTTCATTCTCGTTGGTTTCGAAGAACATCTTTATTTCTGTCTTCATTTCTTTCTTTTTTTTTTTTTTTTTGAGACGGAGTTTCGCTCTTGTTACCCAGGCTGGAGTGCAATGGTGCGATCTCGGCTCACCGCAACCTCTGCCTCCTGGGTTCAGGCAATTCTCCTGCCTCAGCCTCCTGAGTCGCTGGGATTACAGGCACGCGCCACCATGCCCAGCTAATGTTTTGTATTTTTAATAGAGACGGGGTTTCACCATGCTGACCAGGATGGTCTCAATCTCTTGACCTAATGATCCACCCGCCTAGGCCTCCCAAAGTGCTGGGATTACAGGCTTCAGCCAGCGCGCCCGGCTCTGTCTTCATTTCATTGTTTATCCAGTTAACATTCAAGAGCAAGTTGTTCAGTTTCCATGAAGCTGTTTGGTTCTGGGTTAGTTTTTGAATTCTGAGTTCTAACTTGATTGCACTGTGGTCTGAGAGACTGTTTTTTATGGTTTCCATTCTTTTGCATTTGCCTAGGCGTGATTTACTCCCAATTATGTGGTCAATTTTAGAGTAGGTGTGATGTGGCGCTGAGAAGAATGTGTATTCTGTGGATTTGGGGTGGAGAGTTCTGTAAATGTCTATTACGTTTGCTTGATCCAGGTCTGAGTTCAAGTCCTGGATATCCTTGTTAATTTTCTATCTGGTTGATCTATCTAATATTGACAATGGGATGTTAAAGTCTCCCACTATAATTATCTGGGAGTCTACGTTTCTTTGTAAGTCATTAAGAACTTGCCTTATGTATCTGAGTGCTTCTGTATTGGGTGCGTATATATTTAGGATTGTTAACTCTTCTTGTTGCATTGATCCTTTTACCATTATGTAATGTCCTTCTTTCTCTCTTTTGATCTTTGTTGCTTTAAAGTCTAATTTATCAGAGATGAGAATTGCAACTCCTCCTTTTTTTTTGCTCTCCATTTGCTTGGTAAATCTTCCACCATCCCTTTATTTTGAGCCTTTGTGTATCCTTGCGTGTGAGATTTGTTTCCTGGATACAGCACACGGATGGGTTTTGTCTTTTTATCCAATTTGCCAGTCTGTATCTTTTGATTGGGGCATTTAGTCCATTTACATTTAGGGTTAATATTGTTATGTGTGAATTTGATACTGCCATTTTGGTGCTAGCTGGCTGTTTTGCCCATTAGTTGATGCAGATTCTTCATTGTGTTGATTCTCTTTACCATTTGGCATGTTTTTGGAGTGGCTGGTACTGGTTGTTCCTTTATATGTGTAGAGCCTCTTTCAGGAGCTCTTGTAAAGCTGACCTGGTGATGACGAGATCTCTGAGTCCTTGCATGTTCACAAAGGATTTTATTTTTCCTTCAGTTATGAAGTTTAGTTTGGCTGGATAGTAGAATCTGGGTTGAAAGTTCTTTTCTTTAAGGATGTTGAGGGTTTCTGCTGAGAGATCTGCTGTAAGTCTGATGGGCTTCCCTTTGTGGGTAACCAGACCTTTCTCTCTGGCTGTCCTTAGTATTTTCTCCTTCATTTCAACCCTGGTGAATCTGACGATTATGTGCCTTGGGGTTGCTCTTCTTGACGAATATCTTTGTGGTGTTCTCTGTATTTCCTGGACTTGAATATTTGTCTGCATTGCTAGGTTGGGGAAGTTTTCCTGGATAATATCCTGAAGAGTATTTTCCAGCTTGGATTCATTCTCTTCGTCGCATTCAGGTACACCTATCAAACGTAGATTAGGTCTTTTCACATAGTCCCACATTTCTTGGAGACTTTGTTCATTCCTTTTTACCCTTTTTTCTCTATTCTTGCCTTCCTGCTTTATTTCTTTGAGTTGATCTTGGACCTCTGATATCCTTTCTTCTGCTTAGTCAATTCGGCTGTTGATACTTGTGCATGCTTTACGAAGTTCTCGTGTTTTTCAGCTCCATCAATTCACTTATAATCCTTTCTATTTTGTCCATTCCCATTAGCATTTCGTCAAGTCTTTGTTCAAGGTCCTTAGTTTCTTTGCATTGCGTTAGAACATGTTCTTTTAGTTCACAAAAGTTTCTTACTACCCACCTTCTGAAGTCTGATTCTGTCATTTCATCACACTCGTTCTCCCTCCAACCTTGTTCCCTTGCTGGTGAGGAATTGTGAACCCTTGTAGGAGGAGAGGTGTTCTGGTTTCGGGTGTTTTCATCCTTTTTGCATTGGTTTCTTCCCATTTTTATGGATTTATCCACCTGTCATCTTTGTAGTTGCTGGCTTTCACATTGGGTCTCTGAGTGGACATTCTGTTTGTTGATGATGAGGTTATTTCTGTTTCTTGGTTTTCCTTCTGACAGTCTGGCCCCTCTGCTGTAGGTCTGCTGAGGTCCACTCCAGGCCCTGCTTGCCTGGGGATCACCTGCAGCAGCTGCAGAACAGTAAGGGTTGTTACCAGTTTTCTTCTTCTACTATCTTTGTCCCAGAAGTATGCCCGCCAGGTGTCAGGCTGATCTCTCCTTTATGAGGTGGCTCTTTGGATATACAGGGGTCAGGGAGCTGCTTGAGAAGACGGCCTCTTCTTTATAGGAGCTCAAATGCTGGACTGTGAGCTCCATTGTTCATTCAGAGCTGCTGGGCAGGTATGTTTAGGTCTGCTGCAGCAGAACTCATAAATCGCTTTTTGTTCCCAGGTGCTCTGTCCCAGGGATTTAGGGCTTTATTTATGAGTTTCTGTTATGCTGCTGCCTTCTTTCTTTTTTTTTTCCTTCAGAGCTGCCCTGCCCAGCAAGGAGGCAGCCTAGTCGCTGTCTTCTTGTAGAGGCTTTCCTGAGCTGCGACCAGAGGAAATTCCTCTGCCTGGGAATTTCCTAGTCTGTGGGCAATAAAAATGCAGCGTTCACTCACCATCTGCACTTTCACTGGGAACTGCAACCCTGAGTTGTTCCTAAACGGCCATCTTGGATCCCCCCACACGCATGCATTTAATTCATGTTGTATGCAAGGCAGTATTCCAGTTCTGATAAAAATGTTAAAAAGGTAAGTCTGCTCTCCTGAAGCTTACAATACAAGCATGAGAAGACCTCAATGAAGCAATAGGAAAAATTAGTGTGTACCAAATCAGATGCTATGAAGGTAAACAAGTTGAGGAAAATGGTAGAGGAGTCATGAGGTATGTGCTATTTTAGATGAATGGCCGCAGAAGATATTTCCAATAAGTTGACGTTGAAGTGGAAACCTAAATGGAGTGAGTGATGCTCCATGTGGATATCTAGAGCCCAAGAGAATAGTAACTGAAAATGATTTGAATCAAGTATACATAGCAAGCAACTTTAACTACCATGTTACACTTGAGAATACCACTCAGAATTAATGTCTTCTTTTGACACTGCAATTAGATGTAACTTCCAAAGTCAGAAAGCAAGGAGGTACCATAGCCACTTGGAACTGTTAAATCTAATTCCAAAATTAGGATCTGTGCCCCAGACAAGTGATTCCTGTTTTTAAGCTGCAGAACCCTTTTCCAAGTGTATCTTATGCATTAAGAAGTAAAATGGACAAAAGTGGAACTGCTCTGCTTGATGCAGAAGTTGGATAGGAGATGCTCGATTCCTCTTATCTACTACCCATTCTAAAGCACCCCAGTTGTAATGCAACAGCCCTTTAAAGTTTAACTATAGATCACAGTTTGAAAATACTGTTAGATCTTCTCTGGGGCTACCTTCTGCTTAGCATGACTTAATATCTTTGCAATGAATTCTTTTTAAGGCTTTGTTCACAATTGAACAGAGTCACTATAAACTTTTGCAGTAGTGATAGAAACATGGTGGCCACTTTTTCTTTTCATTCCCATTCATAAATGACCAACAGGCTGAAAGACAGATGGGTTTAGTTGAATTGGTAGTAGAATGGAAAAGACTGACTTTGATTCAGAAAAAAAAAAAAATTCTATAATTGGTTAAGTTTAAGGCCAGTAAAAAATCAGGAAAAGTTTTTCATGGCATAAGTAGAGTAGGGAGTCCACAAAAGACTCCTGACACTTGATGTCGATTATCTTTTATGAGCTTGCAAAGTATTAAAAAATCCAGGAAAACCATAGTTCTAAGAAACTGTAGCTTAGCTATGTCTGCCTTAATTCAAAATAAAAACAATGGGACTGTATGGGACCAAGTGCAAACCAATATCCTTGAACAGAATAAGCCACTATTAAGGCACATTTCTACAGATTGCAGAATAAAAACCCTTTGCCATTAAAGAGAAAATAGATGGGGAAAAAGAGGCCAGGGAAGGGTTAAGACAGATTACTATAATCAATTATGAATACAGATAAGCCAAGACCAGCCGATGCTATCACACTTCATCATTCAAATTCTCATTATTTGGATATACAACAGTAAGTTACTGCAGGAGTACCTTCCTTACTGTGGCAAGAGACATTAATTTCTAAGGAGTTGAACAAGCGACAGTGAGCTTTAGAAGTGGCTTGGTGCTAAATGATTTGACTGTAATTATTCTGAAAGGGCTTTCATCATCATTACCCAACATTCTGCAGATGCAGCATGTTTGAAAATAAACTGTGGCCAAACTCGTGTCACGTCATTTCAGATTTTAAACATCGAGTCTCTGGTTTGCTGATATATTTTTGTGTACGCAAGTGTAGACGAACACAAATGTACGCAGCCAAGCATACATCATTTTAACGTCGTTTAGCCAATGCATCTGCATTGGTGCAGACTGGGTAATCTATATGCACAGGTCTCTGATCATGATAAATGCAGTGAAGGGGAACGTTTATTCCTTGCGTCATTCATTCCTACAACTTATGCTAAGCACCTGGTACTGTGCTGTTACAATAAAGATGATGAATAAAACCCTGCTATTCACTGTTCTTGCTGCAAATGCTTGGATTCTCCCTTTTGTTTACACCCTAAAAAGATAGGCCAAAGTCTGTTTGTTTTGCCTGTTTGCCTAATTATAAGGTTTCCAAGGCCATTAACAGATGAAGCTGTTTACATTTCATAAGTATGTTTAAATTTCACCTCTTTGACCCTTTCTCTCTTTCGTCCTCCATCTGGCTTCAGGTTCAGGTGGAAGGACAAGTGGTCAGGGCAACAGGATAAGTAGACCTCTGTACTTCTACAGAAGAAAAAAAAAAAGCCAGTGTCCTTGCAAAAGCGTCAGTAGCTTTGTATCCTATGCCACAGAAAGTTAAAAATGTCAGTTTTTATGGTTATGATGTAACACATGTTCATGTGTGATTGTTAGAAATTTTCCTACTTTTCTGTTCTCCGCAATCTCATTATAAAACAATGGACACAAAAACTGGTTAACTACAGTGCTAAGCAAATTGTCATGGAGCAACCCAGTAAGTGTGGCTAGCACATTGAATCGTAGAGTCGTCCCAAGAAAAGGCATGTCTGTGTGGAGATAAGAAGCTGCTTTATGACAACAGGCAAGTGCAATAGGAGCTAGCTAGGCAGAACTGAAATCCATCACTGCTTGAGTAAAAAGCATTATCCCAGGAGTTTATTTCCTAGGGTCTCAATGCACCTTTGTTTTCACATCACCTACTTCTTTCTTCCCCTCTCATTTCATACTAATTCTAATTTCACACTCTTGTACCTTATGCCTGACTATTTCTCTTGATCCCTCTGCCATGACCTTGGTGCATGTGGTCATCTTAATTAAAATAGCCTCTGAAGAAACGTACTTTCCTTTAGTCTTCTTCGTTCTAATCATCTTGCCTTCTTAAGGCCAAGTCTTCAGTATTTTTCAGTGGGAATGAGATCACATCATCCTCCCATTTAAACATTCTCATTTTGCAGGAATCTAATCTCCTTATCACTGTAGCAGACACTAAATAATCTGGTCCCTACCCAGCTCTCCAAACGCAGGCACTAAATAATCTGGTTCTTAGGCACCTCTCCAAACACAGCTTCTCTGCTTTCCATTCACATTGCCCTTCTCTTAGGTCACATAATCCACAAGGTCTTTCCCACCTCAAAGCCTTTATTCTTGTTATTCCCTCAGCGAGGAAATATTTTGTCTTTTTTTTTTAACTTGTTTTAACTGACACTTCCTCAGAAAAGCAGTCTCATACTAACGCATCACAGCCCCTTCATAGCACTGACCATGCTCAATAATTATTTTCACGTTTGTTCATTGTTTTTATCTCTCAGTAAAATGCAGACTTTGTGAAGTCAGAAGCTTGTTTGTCTCATGCACTGTGGTATTCTGATAGCCCAGCTGTGCTTTGTACATAGAGGCACCCTATATATCTTGGTTGAATGGATGAGTGAGAAAACAGGTGAGTCAATCTTTTGACCACACATGAACAAGGAATATTCTTGTTATTGATTTCCATGATTCTGTCTGGCTTGATCACAGGTAATAATTTGTATTTAATCAGAACCATTTATTACTTTAAGAAGTTGCCAACATAAATTGGACTTTTTTTGGAGGGGCAGGTTCTGTTTTGTGCTAAAAAGTAATTTTCTTTATAATTCTCATGAAAACATCACAACAAGGATATATGATTCTATATGTAAGAGAGCTAAGCTTAGAGATAATCTGCCCAAAACCAAACAGCTAATAAATTTTAGAAACCACTTATTTCACCAGAGACTTATTCATTACATTATACTTTTTTTTTTGCTTCTTTTTCTCCTCTATTTCTAGGCTCCCTGATTATTTAGAGGAGATAAAAATAACTAATGTTGACCTAACAGTACCATATGAATAGACAGTGTCATAAGTATTGTCAACTCACCTGATCTTCACAGTCCAGCCTATGAATGATTGCTATTATTGTTCCTAATTAAAGGATAAGTAAAATTGTATGTAGATCTGTTACTTTTCCTTGAAATCGTATAGCCAACAAGAGGGTAAGCTGGGATTGGCTATCAGGTAGACTAATTCCTAAGGCTCCATTCTAGCTACCTCACTATTCAGTCTTCCTTGTTATGCTGTGCTGCTTTTTTGGAAAATCATCTCAACATATATTATTGAAGAGTAATTACCTTTTTAGTTGTTAACCTAGAGGAGACATAGAAAAGCTACTAAAAATAAGATGGTTTTGCTTAACTGCAAGTTAACTATAAATGTGGGATTTCTTGCTTTTCCCAATTGGGCAGTGATGTTTCTATTCAACAGCACAGCATGTCTCCTGGTGAAGCATCAAGAAGTCTGTGTTTGTATGTTGGGTGGGAGGAGGGGAAGGAGAGTATCTTCAGCCCAAAGTTAAACAGGAAGTTTGTGTAAACGGGATAGGTGATGCTAAGACTGATTGACAGTCACTTTGAGTTCACTCCTATTCTGTTTATAAGGTAGGAATGGAAAATAGAAATTAACATTTGCCAGTACTAATTATGTATCTAAACTGGTCAGATACTATCTCATTCATAGCAACACCAAGAGATAGGTAGTGCTGAAATGGAAAAGTTCCCTTATCCCCATCACAAGATGTCCAAGGGGCATGTGACTCATTTCTTTGCTGCCCCACTGCTCAAACCTCTAGGGACAGCATGCAGATGGGCAGGTTGTGGGGCTCTGGCCCCAAGGCAGCATCTAGGGGTGAATGCTTACAGCTCTTGAAGCCCTAGTGGGCATGTGTTACAGCGTGCTCTTTTAGTTTTGCCCTCTGTAGTTGGCTTATGTTAATCAGCTCTATTACACCCCTGCCCTCTGTCTAAGGACAGAGAGCTTTCTGTATCCCAGGGTTCTTGCCTTGATGTACTGGAAGAATCGGATAGCATGTGGGCTTGGAGAATGAGTGCAAGTATTTTTATTGAGTGGTAGCTCTCAGCAACGTGGATAGGGAGGCCAGAAGGGGGATGGAGTGGGAAGGTGGTTTTCCCCTGGAGTCGGGCCACCCAGTGGCTAAGCTTTCCTCCAACCACCTGTTGCCAAACTCCATGTTGTTCTGCTGGTTGATGGCCTGTCAGATCTGCGGGTGTGTGTGCTCTTACGCCAGTGAATTCTTGACTTCCAGTTGCTTGTGTCCTATTCCACCAGTGTGTTCCTCTCAATGTCCAGCCACTTGTGTGCAAGCCTGCTAGAGTCTTGGGGTATTTAGAGGCGCAGAATAGGGATCTGGTGGGCCGGGGTGATCTTGGGAAATGCAGCATTTGGGCATTAAAATAGAAGTGCCTGTCCTCACCTTGGTCCCTGGGCACAGGCCTGGTGGTGGAGCCCAGTCAAGGGACCATGGCCTTCCCAGCACTTCCCTGCCCCACTCCCATATTACTGCCGTTCCCACAATTTCATAGATGAAAAAGATTATAATTAGGGAGCTTAATTAACATGTCCAAGGTCACTCCACTTGCACATTTTAGATCTGGGTTTGGGCATAGGTGTATGTAATTTAAAAAATCGGGGTTCTTCCAGAATTATCTTTCTGATTTATCAGATGTATATACATTCTAGAATGAAAAATACTAATTTTGAGAATTTTACAAGAGATTGAGAAAGAGTAAGCTAAAGGCATAGAAAATCCGTAGGAAACAAGGTATATGTGACCACCTAAACCGTATTAAAATGACTTGAAAGAACCCATCACTGTCACTCAGGGAATAATTTAGATTTTGGTTGAAATTATGTTCTTGTTCTATTAATAGTTCTTCTTAACTACATAAATAGTAGGTGAACATTTATTTGATAATAAAGATTACTAAGTAGTATATTTCAAATTAATTCTGACCTCCCGACCTCCAACCCAGTCTTCAGGAAAGATGTGCAAAAAGTTGTTAATATGCTTCTTTATCACATTGAAATCACAACATATCAATTTCTAAGGAATTTTAAAGTTAAAAAGTACAAAGAAACCTGGTGCCTAACCCATTGGCCAATGATAAGCTTAATTTTTCTAAATTCCTTTCACTTTCAAATTTTCTCAATATAGTTATATTAACTTTTGGATATTATGTTCTAATTTTTAACTTAAAATATGGTTATAAATTTTTTCCCTGTTATATTTTCCACAGCAGCTATATTTAGTGACTCTATAAGATTTTGTTGGTTGCTGCCTTCAAAATACTTAACCACTTCTCCACTGAGGCATATATACTTTGCATTTTCCTTTTCATTACTCTACTGATGCTACACTTAGTTTTTTGTGCATTTGTTGATTTTACTGAATTAAAAGCTGTGCCGGTTTTTCTGTCTTTCTCTTTTTTTGGCTTCACCAGACACAGCCCCAAAAGAGTTCTTTTAGTGTTCCTTTTGCATTCTTTTTCCTTAATCAGATTCATACTATTTATCTGTCTTTTATAATTAGCAAGACTGAACATTTTTTTCTATATGTTTATTTACTATATTTACCTCTTTGTATGGATATCTGTTTTATACTTTTTTCCAATACACCTATTGGATTCTTTTATATATATACATGAATGAATAATTTTTATATAGGTATTAATACATTTTAATTTGATTTACATTATTTTTTTCTTTTTTAAAACTTTGGTCTTTACATTACTATAATAGATTTTTTTGTGTATTCAAATCTATTGGTCTTTTAATTTGTGACTGTTTTCTATAGTTTAAAAACTTGTAAAAAGTTATTACCTCTGTGAACATACCTGAGTGTAATATATTCATTTATTTTGTGAAAATATAAAAATAAAGATATGAGAATATCAAATACAAGTTTTGTAGGTAGGTCTCTTTCAATGACAGCAGCTCTGAACCTTGACAGTGGCCTTCCTACCTTCCCTTCCCAACCTTTTGTCTGCTAAATATTGTCCTCCAGGAAAATCACTCTCAGTTGACTGCATTGAAATATGAAATTAAATATTTTTGTCAGGCCTGATACCGGATGTGGTTATGTATGCAATTACATGCAGATTTTCTGTTTTGTTTTCCTAACTGGCTTCTACACATTACACACACTTAGGAAATCATCCATTCTTTCTCTCCTTTCTTTGGAAATGTGTGCTTTGTCTTATCCAAAGTCCTTTATATAGTTTGTATTTTTTGTTTTGGGTGGATTTCTTGTTATTTTTTCTCTACCCTGATCTACTCTCCTTTGACCTTAATCATTTTAGTAATTGATAATTTATATTTTCTCCCTTTTGGGAATAGATTCTCACCAACCCAAATGTAATTCTCAGAATAATCTTTGATAATCCCTACTATTTATTTTTTCCAAATGTAATTTTTGAATAGATAATATTAAATTTTGTGATATATGTATATAATTGATATGGTTTGGCTGTGTCCCCACCCAAATCACAACTTGAATTATATATCTGAAAATTCCCATATGTCATGGGAGGAACCCAGTGGGAGCTAACTGAATCATGGGGGAGGGTCTATCCCATGCTGTTTTTGTGATAGCGAATAAGTCTCACAAGATCTGATGGTTTTTAAAAATAGGAGTTTCCCTGCACAAACTCTCTTTCTCTCTTCTTTGCCTGCCACCATCAATGTAAGATGTGACTTGCTCCTTCTTGCCTTCCACCATGATTGTGAGGCCTCCCCAGCCATGTGGAACTGTAAGTTCATTAAACCTGGTTTTTGTTTGTTTGTTTGTTTTTTAACTTGCCAGACCTCATTTATGCATTTATTAGCATCATGAAAGTGGACTAATACAATAATGAGTACCAGTAGAGTGGGGCGATATTGAAAAGTTACCCCAAAATGTTGAAGGGACATTGGAATTGGATAACAGGCAGAGGTTAGAACAGATTGGAGGGTTCTGAAGAAGACAGGAAAATGTGGAAAAGTTTGAAACTTTCAAGAGACTTTGTTGATTGGCTTTGACAAAAATGCTGATAGTGGAATGACCAATAAGGTTCAGACTGAGGTGGTCTCAGATGGAGATGAGGAACTTGTTGGGAACTGGAGCAAAGATGACTCTTGTTATGTTTTAGCAAAGACACTGGTGTTATTTATCCCCTGCCCTAGAGATTTGTGTAACTTTAAACTTAAGAGTGATGATTTAGGATATTTGGCAGAGGAAATTTCTAAGCAGCAAAGCATTCAAGACGTGACTTGGGTGCTGATAAAGGCATTCAGTTTTATAAGGGAAATGGAGCATAAAAGTTTTAAAAATGTATACCCTGACAACGTGATAGGAAAGAAAATCCCATTTTCTGAAGAGAAATTTAAGCTAGCTGCAGAAATTTGAGTAAGTAATGAGGAGCTTAATGGTAATGCCCAAGACAATGGGGAAAAAGTCTCCAGGGCATGTCAGAGGTCTTAACAGCAGTCCCTCCCATCACAGGCCCAAAGGTCTAGGAGGAAAAAATGGTTTTGTGAGGTGGCCTCAGGGTCCCTGTGTTATGTTCAGCCTAGCGACTTGCTCCTAGCTGCCCCAGCCATGGCTAAAATGGGCAAAAGTATAGCTTGGGCTGTTGTTTCAAAGGGTGGAAGCTCCAAGCCTTGGCAGCTTCCACATGGTGTTGAACCTGCAGGTGCACAAAGGTCAAGAATTGAGATTTGGGAACCTCTGCCTAGATTTCAGAGGATGTATGAAAACACATGGATGTCCATGCAAAAGTTTGCTGCAGGGATTGGGCTTTCATGGAGAACCTCTGCTAGGGCAATGTGGATGGGAAATTTGAGGTCAGAGCCCCCAACAGAGTTCCTACTGGGGTACCACCAAGAGGAGATATGAGAAGAAGGCCACTGTCCTCCAGACCCCAGAATGGTAGATCTACTGGCAGCTCGTACCATGTACCTAGAAAAGCTGCAGACACTCAACACCAGCTAATGAAAGCAGCTCATGAAAGCAACCCTGTACCCTACAAAGACACAGGGTTGGAGCTGCCCAGGACCCTAGGAACCTACCTCTTGTATTAATGTGACCTGGATGTGAGACATGGAGTCAAAGGAGATCATTTTGGAGCTTTGAGATCTGACTGCCCCACTGGATTTCAGACTTTCCGGGGTCCTGTAGCCCCTTTGTTTTGGCCAATTTCTCCCATTTGGAGTGGCTGTATTTACCCAGTGTCTATACCCCCATCACATGTAGGAAGTAACTAACTTGCTTTTGAGTTTACAGGCTCACAGGTGGAAGGCACTTGCCTTGTCTTGGGTGAGACTTCAGACTGTGGACTTTTGTGTTAATGCTGAAATGACTTAAGATTTTGGGCGACTGTTGGGAAGGTTTTGAAATGTGAGGACATGAAGTTTGGGAGAGGCCAGGGGCCAAAAGATATGGTTTGGCTGTGTCCCTAGCCAAATCTCATCTTGAATTGTAACTCCCAAAATTCCCGTGTGTAATGGGAGGGACCCAGTGGGAGGTAATTAAATCATGGGGCAGGACTTTTCCATGCTGTTCTCGTGCTAGTGAGTAAGTCTCATGACATCTGATGGTTTTAAAAAATGGGAGTTTCCCTGCACAAGCTCTCTCCCCCTTCCTGTAACTATCCATGTGAGATGTAACTTGCCCCTCCTTGCCTTCCCCCATAATTATGAGTCCTCCCCAGCCACGTGGAGCTGTAAGTACATGAAACTTTTTGTTTTTTTGTAAATTGCCCAGTCTTGGGTATGTATTTATCAGTAGTGTGAAAACAGACTAATACACTAATATAATAATAATATGTAAATACATCATGGGAGTCAGAATTGTTAAGTTTATTTTGAAATTATTGGATAGTCGAACAATTCTATCAGCATTGTACATAACAAGAAGTATTTTGAGGTGTTAAAACTGACTCAGTTAACTTCTACTACTTCTACAATTAAAAATATAAAATGATTTTGGACTTTTAGAGATGCTAGCAGACACTTTCATTTTCATAGTCTTTTTAATTCATGAATGGATTATTATTATCAATAATATAACAAGAAAATGGTAGTTCAGAAACATTAAGTTGCTTATTGCTTATACAAGATTGGACAACTATGTACTGACAGAGTCAGACCTGGAACCTAGGTTTTTCAACTTGAGGACATGATAATTTCTCTCTTCAATCCCTGGTATACATTAGAAATTAAATGGTAGTTTTTATATGGCATGAAATTTCAGAGATATTCAACTTTGAACATCACTCATATAATTTCTCCTATAAAATCTTATGGTTTCAGATATTTTCACGGAAATGTACAATTGCATGAGTGAGCACAACTGGAAATTGGTTTAGTAGTTGCTTTTACAAAATAATTGTGATAATTGTGAGTCAGCAGGAGGATATAAATGGTATCAATAGGTCCCTTTTTCTCTATCAGATGATATTTTCATCTCCCTGGTCTGTGAGTATAATTGGTTTGAAAAAGGGCTTCCAACATGACCATTAGATGGTTATAATATCCCAGAATACATAAACAAAGAATACATCAATAATAAGTGTTAAGCAATTGGGTCTGTAAATTGGAGTGCACTTATACTGAAATCATCACTGTAAACTCCTTTGACAAATTTTAATGGCTGCTGGAATGTTTTTTCAGGTAATAGCTCAAAGGGAAAACAAATTTAAATAAAGACTCTTTTCTTCCTCTTTAAAAGAAATTCATTAGCATATGCTAAATGAGCTAGTCTGTAGACTAGATAAAAATCACATAGAATCAGACTTGCTTTTAAACATTAGCAAAATAGCAAAGTGATGGTGAATGGTTAGTATTATATATTTACCTCATTAGTGGAATATGATCTTGGAGGACGAGATAGGAGATGAGATTGCTGTAGCTCATTTGTGAGTCAAGGCTCAAACTGAGCTGCTGTGGGTATTAAGAGTTGAGTCTTTTGTTCAACTACTAATTTACTGTAATACTCGGAGGGTATCCATTAAGACCAGGAATTGATCCTCCACATTTCATTGATAAGGTAGATGTCTCTCCTTCTAACTCATTAGGGTAATAACAACAATACTTTTCTAAAGGAGCCCAACAGAGCTTGGGGATCCTATATAACAGCAGTTTGTTCTTGAGTATAGGGAAATTTATTATCTGAGGTCTCTTTAATGAGACCAATATTGGGTCTGGGAAACAGGAACATTGAGGATATAGTGTTGAATGCCTTTTTCCCCCCTCTGGAAAACCTATTTTTTCCAGAGATCACTGTTTCAGTAGGCATCAGACAGATTCTCTTTCCTCCAGATTCAGTGTTTATAAAAAGAATCCCTGAAAAAAATCTAATATCCATTTTGGCTAGGTTGTATGTAGGTGGCTGTGGAGGAGAAGGTAAGGTAGAAAATTAAAGGGTCACACTAATGGGCAAAAAGAAGACATACTGTCTTGATTTCCCTTGATTTCCCCACAGAGGAAAACATTTTGAATGCAAAGGGGACACTGTTTCACTCACTGAATAAGAAAACGGTTCATTCTTTGGCTATTAATGTTTTCTAGTTTATTAATGACCAACATTCTTAAAAGTTTGCTTTCTCTCCTCCCAAAGATGAGAACTAGTAACTGGGTCTGCGAGTACACATGTCTAGTTAGAATTTGCAACTCATGAGGATGTGCACTAAGGTCTAACAATTTTTAAAAAATCATTTCTTAGTATATCAAGCAGGAAGTTCATTATTGTGTCATTTTGTACAACATTTCTGATATTTTGCAGCAAGGATTTTTTTGACAGCAGAAGGTGTCTTAGGATAATGATAACAATTAGCTAACAAGACAGAGATCTGTATCTAGGCCATGTCTCTGTGGTGTAATAGGGAAAATTGTAATGTAATACAATGAGACACCAGTTCAGCCCTGAGTGACTTTAGTCAAGGCAGCAAGCAGTACTGCACCATCATTATTGGGTGGTCATTTTAAAGACTTGCTGAATGACATGATAAGCCAAGCACATGTATGCTTGTGTGCAAACACACACACACACACACACACACTCATACATGTTTAAATTCTGCTCTTGATTCCTTTGAAAAGGGCAAGTGGAAGCAGATGATCTCTTACCCTCATTTGTTTTAAATGTGAGTTCCTTAGTCTTTTTCTAAAAGAACTTTGGATTAAAGTTCTTTTCTCTAGGGAAAGGGAGAAACAGCAAGTTTATTTATAAAATCTCTTAAATTTTTTACAATGCCTTTTTTTGCATAGCTACTAAAATTACTGTTATTTTATCCTCTCACAAGAATTACCTCACTGGATGCAAACAGTGACCTGGTGGCAGGTTGGATTATCTCCAAGTTACTCAGCAGTTGCTGCACAATATTGTGATCTGACTGCTTTCTTTTCTATTTTTTGCCTTCTTACTCTGCCTCCTCTTGCTCTAGTCACATTGACCTTTTAGTTTATTTCCCATCTCAGGAAGTTTGCTTGTGGCTTTAGATCTATCTGAAACATTTTTCACACTTGCCTTTTGCCTAATTACTACTCAATTCTTAGATTTTCCCTTTCATGTCACTTCCTTGAAGAAGGTTTTCTTGAAACCCCCACTAGGTTCCCCATGCCTTCCTGTCCTATATAGGGTGCCTGTCCCACAATAGTCCTTACATTTCCTATATGGCTCTTACAGTAGTGATTAATATAATTAACTGTACATTGGCTGGCTGTTTTATTGACCCTGATGTCTTGGTGGGAAGAAAACGTGGCTGTGTTTCTGTGGATACCTAGCAATTCCAACCATTTAGAAGATACTCAGTAAATAATTAGTCAATACATGAATGGTTGGTATCTATCCTACAAAGCCAGTTAATGTTAAAATTGTGAGTAGAGCTTACTTAGTAATTCAAATGTCAGAAGTTTATGCTCTGTGTTGTGGGAAACAGTTGTACACCTACTATCTAGCATTGACTTTCTCTCTTAATGAGAACTCAAAAATGATTTGTAGTTGATGCTGAAAACAATGTTAAGTGAAGCTAGGACTAAATGTGTCAGATTTTGATGAATGTGAGAAAAGAGTCACAAGAGAAAGAAAATAAAATACTAGGAGAGTGGAGAGGGATGTATGTAACTATTGTTGGGGTGAATTAAATAGTTAATGAGAAGAAAGTTAGAAAACTACTGAAGACAACCATAGTGAAATTAGCTTCCAGATCAGGCCCTCAGGCCAGATAGGTTTGGCCTTGATGGAAAGGCCATTAAGAAAGTATTCAAAGCTCCTGTTATAGCCTTAGTCACATGACCTCTCAGTCTTCAGTTTCTAACTTGGTAAACTGAGTGTTAGATTACATAACTTCTAAAATCTCTTCCATCTTCAAACTCTGAATTTTTCCCTGAATGCTTTTTAAGTGCACAGGGAAATAGATTTCAAGTACCTAACCACGTCTATCTTAAAAAAAAAAAGGGAGGCTTGAAAATCGCTTTATTTTCTAAATGTACATGTTTCATCTCTCTTATTCTTCATTATCCATTTCTCATATTTTCCATAGCTATTAATTCACTTTTTAATCCAGCTGCACCAGAGTTATCCAAATCTGCCAATACAGAACCATGCAAATTATTTATAAACCATATTAAAAAAAAACAGATTCTTGGCCAGGTATGGTGGCTCATGCCTGTAATCTGAACATTTTGGGAGGCAGAGGCAGGTGAATCACAAGGCCAGGAGTTCAAGACCAGCCTGGCCACGATGGTGAAACTTGGTCTCTACTAAAAATACAAAAATTAGCCGGGTGTGGTGGCAGGCACCTGTAATCCCAGCTACTTGGGAGACTAAGGCAGAGAATTGCTTTAACCCAGAAGAGTTCAATGAGCTGAGATTACACCACTGCATTCCAGCCTGGATGACAGAGCAAGACTCTGTCTCAAGAAAACAAACAAATCAAACAATAACAAAAAACAGATTCTTAGTCTGGGGCTGGTCATCTTTGCTCATGAATGTAATTTCAGCTCTTTGGGAGGCTGAGATGGTCAGTTTGCTTGAGGCCAGGAGTTTGAGACTGGCCTGGGCAGTATGGTAAGATCCTGTCTCTACAAAAAAAAAAAAAAAAAAAAAAAAAAGAAAAAAAGTGAGCCAGACCTGGTGGTGCACATCTGTAATCCCAGCTACTCAGGAGGCTGAGGCAGGAGGATTGCTTGAGCCTAGGAGTTCAAGACTGCAGTGAACTATGATCATATGATTACACCATCCTTGGTTTCAAAGCAAGATCCAGTCTTAAAAGAAAAAATGGAAAGTCTGTCATACATCCCATGAATCTGGACTTTTATTAAGCTACACTGGTGAATATAAGGCGGCTGTCTCATGGGTAGGCATTTAAGAAACAATGGATTTAGTCTTTGGTTGTCCTGCATCATCAAAGAATATTTGAATCAGTTAAACTCACTTATAGGGAAAGTTTGGGGTAAACAGTAAAGCATGGTGAATTATATCTAGGAAATGTTCCCATTCAATAGGCCAACCTATGGTAACTGGTTTCTACGTTTATGTTTTAGTGACATAATGAGTTTGGGAGACGCGGGATGTTTATACTGAACCCTCTCATGTACTAAATAGGAAGTGACATGTTTTATAGAAATGTGGGCTTTAACCAGGGTATCTTGGCTTTTTTCCAAGTTGAGGTACCTCTGACTTCTTAATTGGACCTCTTCTCCATGCCTCACACTTGGCTGAGGAATTTGTTCAAGTGTTTATCTTTACTTCTTGTTATGTAACTGTTTGTTATTAAATAGTTACTGCATTTTCCTTCTAGACATGACTGTTTTAGTGGTGGGCGATGTGATTGCCTATATGTAATTGTTAAGGCACTTTGGAATACTTCTGGAGAAATATGACTATATAAATTGAAGTTATTACTGTTGTTTTTACATTAGAATTTCTCGTTTGAGTGTGAAGGCTTAGGATGTAAACCAATTCTGATTGCAAGGGAATCAACATTTCATATCATTAGTGAATTGACTCATCCAAATGAAGGCCCTGATTCTGAATACTATTCACTTAACTATCAAGATATCCATCCAGTGTTGAAGTTAGAGAGGGAGAAGAACAGGGAGATAGATGAGATCATAGATCATTGAATTCTATTATATTGTTATCCCAGTCGTGATCATATAAATACCTCTGCAGACCAGTTGGAGTTATATCAGTGTCTTCCCTAGAGATACTGAAATGAATACCAACTTGTACTGTCAGTGCTCATAAGCAGGAAAAGCAACATTTGCATCCTCCTTCCAAAAAAAGCAAATTTGTATCTTGTCTTAGGCTAGTTAACAAAAACACTTCCTTGTAACTACCATTTGCACCTTTCTACCAGGTTAACCGCCTTTGATGAACACACACTCTACTTGTACTACTCAGTCTCTCTTACCTAGCCACATCATCCTCTGCTATAAGGCAAATATGTCACGCATACCCACTCCTTAGGAACCTTGCACTACTGTTCCCTTTGGCTGAAACCTCTTCCCCAAGATATGGTAGCCTACCCCATCTCCTTCTTCAGGTCCTGGATCAGTTGGCAGTGGAGCCTCTCCTGACTATTCTTCTTAAAACGTCATTCCTACTCGTAAACCCTAGCATCTCCGAGCTTCATTCGTCACTTATTTTATCCTTACAATATTTATAACTATTAGACATATACTAATTTATTATTTACTGTCAATTTCTTCTCTAAAGTATAAGGGCAGGGATTTTGCCAATATTTTTTCACTGCTACATACACCATGTCTAGAACTACGCTTGACATTTGCTAGTCATGTGATAAATTTGTTTAATGAATGGATGCAGGATTGTTGAATGAACACTATGATAAACTACATTATATGCAAAATAATTAACTGGGAATTATTGTGAAAGATAGGAGAAAGAAATCTGTTTAATCAATCTTTAAAATTTAAAGACTATTAACTTTAAATGGTTTTCCTTCTTTTCTTCTCATAAAGGCTTAGGAAAAGCTCTTGTTGTGTTCACATCGTCCCAATATACTTAGTCTCAGGCTCTTCCATGAGTTTACTAAAATGAACCAGGTTTAAAAAATAAATTAACTGGGGAGGAAATACTATATATTTATTCAATAAATATTTAATAAATGCTTATCTTGTGTCATGTTTTTGGGCAGGCTATGGGAATGCAGTGGAATCCAGTTATACACAGGCAGTCACTGCTGTAGTGGCTTTTAGTTGGCGAAGATGGACAGTTAAAGGTGCAGTAAACTGTGAAAAGAATATTCTATTATAGTCTGGGAATGTATAGAACGAGTACTTAAGAAAAAAGGGAATAACAAAAGCCCTACTGGTAGAAATGCTTCTTATACTGAAACTGGAATGGAAAGCAAGAGCTGGCCAGGCTGAGAAGAGGAAAGGAGATTGAGGCAGAAAGAGAACATGTAGGATGATGAGTGCTCTGTATTAAAGGGACTGCAAGAAGAATAGTGTCTTGAGGACTTTGAGTAAAACGTCAAAGAGTATCAGGAAGAGAAGCTGCAGAGGGAGCTCTGGGACTTTACAATTGTGTTGAAATAAACATTTTACTTCTACAGTAGTGCAAAGCTGTAGTAGTCCTTTATGTCATTCACAAATAATCTGCTTCTCTTTTCTTCAGCATATAGCAAGGTTGAATTTATGTACCCTCTTGAAGTTAAGGGTGGCCATTGAATTGCTCTGGATGACTAAATGTAGGTGGAAGTGACATGTTTTACATCCAAGCAGAACCTTTACAAGCCACTATTACATTCCTCCCTACTGCTGCAGGGATTCAGCGACCTGATCACTGAAGTTCCAACAGCCTGGATCCTTGAATGCCAATAATAATCAGAGCCACCTGCTGAACTACTTTGGGCCTGTGGTTTGCATGCAAAATGCTATTTTATTTGTTTAAGTCACTCACATTTGGCAATTGTTTCCTCCTGCAGAATAACCTTCACTCTCAGGAATGACAAAAATAATCATTAACAGGTATATAAAATAGTAAAATGACTTTTTGATAGACTATGTTGGTTGCAGTGAAAAAATTGGGTTGGAATCAGAAAGACCAGAAACCTAGAGGCCAGTTTCAAGGCTGCTGGAGTAATTTAACTGAGAAAAGTTGAAGGAATCACAGGTATTTTTTACAAATATCAGATGGGAGAATGGTGGCTGGGAGCAGGACCACAGCCATTCATAGTGGGAAAGGGAAAAAAAAAATGTTCAGATTCAAAATGTATTTGAGCCAAGAGAACCTGGTAACTGATAGGATATAAGGGTGTGAAAGACAAAGAAAGATGCTAATTAAATGCTCTGGTTTCTGGCTTGTTTGACTGCATGAAATCAGCAGGATATAGAATATTAAAGGGAGAATGTTGTCATTAAGACTATAAAAGAAAATTAGTTCTGTTTTAGAAGTGTTGGGTTTGAGGTGCTTTTCCAAAATCCAAGCCTAGGTATAGGTAGACATTTTTCTTTTCTTTTTTTTTTTTTTAATAAAAACAAATTAGGGCTCAAGAAAGGTTTCTGAGCCAAAGGTATAGACATGCGAAGTATTAGGATATAGTTGATCATTTAAACCAAAATTGTAGATGAGATCACGCTGAAAGTGTATGTTCAAAATGCAATTGAGCATTTACAGGATGATGCTGGTTAACTGGTAATGAAATACCTGATGACTGAAAATTTCAAAACAGAGGAGAAGGTAAAAAAAAATCTAGGCACATTTGATTCCAGAAAACAAACACTGAAATGGGGAGTCCAAAATATGATTAATATTTTTATTTATTATTTTCTTACACCAAAGACTAAATTGGCTATAATAGAAATTACATCTTCATTCTCCATGTGTAGAAGACTTAATAATCCATTATTTTTCAGATCTGTGGCCTCTGCAAGAGAATACACTTGCGTCTTTATTTTATTCTGTCATTTGAATCAGTAATCAGAAATAGTCTAAAATTTTAACTGGTGATAAACTGTTCTTCCTATTTAATTATTTTGTAGGTACCTTAAGTGGTAAGCTTATTTATATTGCACAACTGATATTTAAATAACTTGATACGCTCAATACACAAGTGAGTTCAATTATGTTGCTGCTGTTATGATGTTTATTTGCATGTTTTTCAGAACTATTTTTTTTCTGTGCCTAGCATAGAAGGAACAAAATAGGCAATTAGATTTCATTTGTCATCTATTGTAGAATAAATTATATTGAGATGATGATTAGGTATCCTATAGTTGGCAAATTAATGGTTACTTATGATGTACAATTTATACATATTTTCGAATGCAAGAGGTTATGATTTCTGATAAACATTTATCTCAAACATTATAATCTTTAAAGTTGGCATATTTTCTAAGAAATAATTTTTTGTTATTTGTTTATATTTATTTTGTTAATTTTAGGACTATTAAAAACTTTTCCAGCATAATTTTTAAATAAAAATATAAACGCTTAACACTGAGTCATGTACTGAAGTTAGAGAGATTAACTAGGACAAAGATCTTTAGTTTCTACTGTCCCCAGGCAGGTGAGGTGACAAATGAGTGACTAACAAAGGAATATTAGAAGAGAAGAATGTAGGCTGTAGTGTCAATGGAAGGAGACGTGAATTCTGTCTTGGGAAAGCAAGAAGCTCTTTGCTCCAAAATGATTTTCAACTTGGATTTTGAAGGGTAACTATGAGCTACCTAGACCTATAGAGTAACAAACTCATTTGAAGTAGAAGCAACAGCATTTGCAAAACATCTGAAATAAAAGAGAATATGGCTAGGTCCATTTTGAGGATTGAAAAGAGTCAGCCATTCAGTAGGGCTGATGGCTAGGGTGAATATCAGAGAGTGGTAAGTAAAGAGGCAGGAAATGTTAATGTTCAACAGAATTTCAAGTTAGTTTTAATTTGTACTTAAATTGATCCCCTCCTTGCAGAGAAAGGACTGAAAAAAATTGGTAGCTTTGAATCTACAGCTTTTACATTTTCAATGTCTCATGTTAGCTAGTCCACAAAGAGCTGCAGATTAGTCCTAGACCATCATAATGCACTAAAAGAGAAGCCTTTTTATGATTCATTTGCGTTTTCAACACTTCTAAGGAATTGGTTTTTCTAATTGGTCATGCTGGATCATTTGAAATAAATTCAAAATGGTGTCCAGGAGACTATTTTGAAAAACTGCCTGCAGAAGCTATAGGAACCACCTATATTTCAGGCCTATCTATAATTTTTTAGAAACTCTATGGGTGATGGATTCTAAATATCTATCTTTTGTCACTCTGAGGATCTTTCTGTCACTAAAGAACTAAGATGGGGTTTCTGAACCCATCTCAGAATTTTAGCCTCAGTCTCCTTATCTATAAAGTAGAGAAGTTAGAATAAACAATATCTAATGCTCCTTTCATTTCTATATTCCATAATTTTATAACTTTACTACACTAAGAATTCTTAATTTTCTTAGACTATTGCAAATAATGATAGAAACTATCATTTGCATTAATCACTTAGTAAAGTTTTAAAAATATTTAGTTCTGTTTATTGTGCTAAGTGCAAGGAATAAAATGATAAAAAAATGTTTAATGGTTATTTTCTATGGCATGATGTTTAGCTTCTGGTTAGCGAACAAGAATTTTAGAAATAAATACAGATTAATCCACGAATGAAAAATTAATGGCATAAGACCTGAGTAATTATACAACTACAAAGACAATGTGAGCATGTAAAAGGAAGATACCAAAGTTGTTAGTACAAAGACCAAAGGATAGATGTGCTAGGCTCTGAGACTTATGAGGGAAGGACTTTTTGGAGAAATGACCTTTGGAGGAAATAGGCAAGAACCTCAGAATGGCTTTGTGATTGTGGTTTGGATACCAGTGAGTCTGGGAGAATTAGTAACTTCTTCAAGAGCATATGGCCTTGTGATATACAAAGGTCAGGAAAGCAAATTACGGTACAATATTTTATGGGCTTTTTAGGGCTATATAATTTAAGATGTGGCAGCAATTTTATTTCCTGTCATGAATATTGAATCGATGGCATTCAGACTTTATTGATTAAGAATGTAAAATAGCTGGCTTTCTTGTAGCTTGGCACATTGGATGTTTTTTTCAATTTAAGTTTCAGAAAAGCAAGTGAGTCTGTCAACCAGGTATCCCCCCTGCTGCCCTTTGTTATCACTAGGCTGATTTGAGTCATCTCAAAATAATCACACTTGCTCATATCTTGTCCCTCTTGATGGATCATCATTTGCCTTTAACCTGTGTGTGACTGATCTGGAAGAGTTTTAGGTAATAAGAAAGCAGCTCATTAAACCCCAGGAGAATATTAATCAGAAGTGGACATAATGAGGTGAGATGCCATAACTGTTTTTCCCAGCAGCTCGCCTGGTGGTCATTCAGTGTCCACATGCCGTTTCAGTCTGCCCGTCTTAATCAGGACCAGAAGCATCCAGGTTGGATCACCTGCTAATTGTAGTTGAGTAAACCCACTAACCTAAGTCTTGGTAAGAAATATTATTTTCCATTGTCATCTGGAATTTTTGCGATGGAAAGTTTACCCTACTTGCAAGTCATGCAAATAAAAATATCTAGTCTATCTTGATAGTTTTGGAAAATAAACCAAAAAGCTGAGATTTGATATCAGTAATGGAGTCATTACGTATGTGAAATGTGAAGTTATGAGAGTATGTGAGATCACCCAGGTAAATTATATTTATCCTTCATCACATTGTTTCAACAATTATACCCCCTTAAGGTAAATGTGCTTATTTTTCATGAAACAGAATCATCTCATATTTAAGTAGAACAAAAATGTCTTCTAACAGTTTAACCATATAAAGGAATTTTTTAAAACATTTTCATCTTATCCAGTGATTTATTTTATATTAAATATCCAACCATGGTTTTCCTTGTTAATTTTACAATGAAATTGAAAGGGGGAATTGGATTATGTAGTATTTACATGCTTTTATAAAGCTTGCTACTTTTTAGTTGCTATCTGGGATCTCCTTGAAGGCCATGGTCTTGCTTATTTATTGCTATTACTCAAGTGTGATAAGTATTGAATGCAATTATTTCTAATTGAAAAGATCATGCCAAAAGACTTTTTCAGCATTATCTATAATGGACCAAGTACAATGATGGAAAATAAAATATTTTGCAGCCCAAATATTCTAATTGGAGAGTCTGGCTCGGATTCTCTATGATATAATCCCCTGGTATTTACTTAATACCCCATCCAGCATAGTTATAGAATCACCATGTGGAAGTAGATGTGATAAAATCTAGAAGAGTAATGATTGGGGCATAGAACAAGCTCCTTGTATTACAGGATACCAGTGGGCTCCTGTGGATTGGTGTGCAGTTACACGTGAATTAACTCAGTGAATTAATAGTCATGAAATACCGCTCTTTGAAGAGAAGACAGAATCAGTAGCAGTTTTCTAGGCTGTACTGTAATTTTAGACTTTCTTTTTAAATACTTGTCCTCAATGCTGAAAAAAAATTGTAAAAGAATAAATAAGAAACGGCATAAGGAATGTTTTGAAAAAATTATATTCTTTTAATCAAGGAATTATTGTGAGAGTATTTACAGACCTTGAAACCCTTTAGAGGATGGTTTAAGAACTTTGAAGACAATCTAGTTTTGAATTGTGGCTTTTAAAAACTACTTTGTGTAATGCTGAGCAAGTTAGTTAAAATCTCAGAATTCATTTTCTTGTTTGTAAAATAGGACAAATAATACTATTTTACAATCTCCTTGTGAAGAATGGTGATTATATATGTAAAGCTCCTGGCATGGGGCATTATTATATAGGACAGTTACTTCTGTCTCAGATCTGCTTCAGTAGTAGTCTGGGACTTGTAGTGATGTTAGAAGTGATTGAACTTTCATGATGACCATTTGCATTTTTGCTGAAAGAGATTTGCTTGGTTTAGGGAATCACTGAAGGGTATTTCTGATGATGGTTTTACTATGAGCTACCCCTGTGAAGAGTAGTCAATTAAAATTGAATATTAGTAATTTATTGAATCACTTCAATTCTGAAACCAAACATCTTAGATGTATAATTGAGCATCATTATTTCCCAAACACTTGAAATTTGGATTCACGTATTCCTGTATTAAATGGCAGGCAACTGCAAAGGCCTATCCTACCTTCACTGAATATGAGTTGTTCGATTGATGAAGGTTCCCAAAGTTATAGTTATCATTAAGTACAGATTAGAGATTGAAAACAATTCTTAGAGGATAGCTGTCCTCTTGCAACAAGCTGGTAGTTAAGTATCCACTGTGTTCATTCAGATTTAATCACCTAAAGATGAAAAAACGTAATTTAAGTAAATGGTGGAGAGCCTGGATTTTGGAAGAGACATCTTGGGTCAATTTTGTGGTTCACTCTTCATCAGTTGTAAGCTGTTGTCCAGTTTCTTAAACTCTGTGCCTTAGCTAGTTCATTAGTTTTTTTTTAAATATAAAATTGTGAAGATTAAATTTGTAAATTTTACAGAGTCCTGAGAGCAGCTGGCCTGGTGGTTATTCAGTATCTACATGCCCGTTCAGTCCACCTGCCATAATCAGGAGAAGGAACATCCAGATTGGGTCACCTGCTTACCCAGAAGCTGGGTAGATGCCTGGCCTATAGATGGTCAACAAATGCTAGATACAGCTAAAATGTAAGCATATTATTCGCAGACTGTCAAACAATAACAGAACCATGCTGGCCTGATGTCTGTGTCTGTCAGAGCCACTGTCCTGACCATTGGACCACTTTATTTGCATTTTTATCAGGTAGTCGATTTCCGGTGTATACAGACATAGCTGAGAATAATTTCCTGTTGATTAGCTAGTCAAATTACTTGAATCACCTCTCCACATCCCATTCAGTACATAATTAGTGTTTATTTCAATTTTGCTATTCATTATGCAAATTCATTGCAGCAGAGCATCGTAACTGGGGAGTGTATGGCTCATGATTTTTTTATTGGCAGTCACTGAGATGAGAGATGGACAGGTACTGGGAAGCTTCTGCTTCACTTAATTTGGTGACGCTTTTCTGTATTTGGGCCAAAGTATCAGTATAATCACATTAGTTTTATTATTACTGTTAATTAGATGTGGGTGTGAGAAAAGTGTTTCCAGTTGCGGAGTTGATTAGGTGCTGAAGTGGTTCCCCACAGCTTGATTTGTTTTAGGCAAACTGGACCAAGGATTAGAGTCAACACACCCCAGGGAGGAGTGGTGTGAATTAGGTGGTAGAGTAAATGTTTTCCATTTCCTGCTACAGTTTTTGATAATAAAATGTGCTGATCTTCTGGAGCCAGAGCCAGCCTATGTTCTCTCTCCAAATGAATGGGATGTTCAGGTGCATCATCATAGTCATTGTCCAAGAAGGAAAGCACTGTCAGCAGCCACCTCCTGCTCAGAGGAATCAGCAGAAGAATTATACTTCTGTGTTAGGTTGTAGTGCTGAGAAAGCGTTTTGTTCTCAATCCAAGCATACCAGCAACCTTCTCCATTGTGCTACATAAGAGATCTAGTAAGTGTTGGGAGTGATGTTGAAGTGTTCTGGTATCTCTTTTTCCAGAAAATTTATCTATACCATCTGTATCTATCTATATATTTCTACTGATCTGTCTGAATAAAATGTATGTCACTGATTTTGCTGCATCCAATATATAGTGATAGAAGTCATGGCATTGTAATAAAACGTAGAAAGCTCTGAATTCAGTATTTGCTGCTAATAAGCACTTGGTAAATTTTAGGCATGGCATTTAGGCTTTCTAAGCTTTAGTTTTTATGGGGTAGAGGAATTGTGTTAATTCTAATCATCACATGCCACCGTTAAAGGTGAATTGTGATGGTGTCTGTAAAAGGCATCACATAAGGTAAGCATCATACATGTGTTTGTTTGCCCTCATTCCTCTGGCATGAAATGGACCATATTCAATTAATTCATTTTAACAAATATTGACTGCTTCCCCAGAACTATGTTCGTTCCTGGGGAAGCAGTGGCAAATGTAAATCCTTGTCTTTTGAGTAATTCTTTAGCCCCACAAGACTATAGCTCTATCTGTCATAGCTGTACTCAGGATTTTCATTCTGAGAAGATAATCAGGAAAAAGGGGTTAGAGCTCAGGAAAGAGAACATTTCCAACAGAGGACACAAACTACCTGTGCTTTTGAGTTAGTGAATTTATCAAAATAAAAATCTGATCTTTATTTCAGTACGTCCTTCCACTAGTTATAATTCCCCATGCCTTGGGCTGGATCTTAAAACATGACATATTAAGGTATGACTGTATGTCATCAAGGAATATATGTTAAGATTAAGCAGTAACAATTACATGAAAAGATAAAGTATTTCCACTAGGCATTTGCTTGTACTGAGGAACAACGATGCAAATTATTCCAGGGACCAGGGAAAATCAGTTAAGTATGTGTGGCTATGCTTTCAAGCATTGAAGACCAAACATATTACATAATTTCTATGTTCTGGGCTCTGTGCTGAAGACTTATAATATGAAACACCTTGTTTCATTTTATAAAGGCTATCATTATGCTTTTTTTTGACATAAATATAGATTTAAAGCCTATGCATTATTTGTCCAAGGTGGCAAAGCTAGAACTGGATCCACACCATGAGTTTTTGGGACCCTCTTTACGTTATTTGAAAATAGAAGACATTCAGTCTCCTATAGATTTGAGCTGGTTTAAACATTAAGGGGAGAGATGGCGCGCTTTAGCAACTATAGAAATTTTATGTAATGAAATTACCTGCATAGTGGAGTGAGAAATTTAGAAACTACATGACATTGTATAGATTATAAAACTCTCTGAGCCTCAGGTTTTCCTGAAGTGGTAAGATTAGTAATTTTTACCTCATCTATAGGTTATGAGAATTAAATAAGATGGTGTTTGTCGTATGCTGAAGGTATTACTTGGCAGAAAAGAAATGTCGCTTCTCATATTTACCCAACCACTTGAGTTTTCTGAGAGAAAACTCTGTAAAATCCTTCACAGAGCAACATCCCTAAATCATGACAGTCACGTGCACATAATGACATTTCAGTCAACAATGGATCTCACATATGGTGGTGATCCCATACCATTATAATGGAGTTGAAAAATTCCTATTGCCCAGTGACCTCATAGCTGTCCTAATATAATTGTGTAATACATGACTCAGCTGTTTGTGGTCAAGAATACTGCTGCACTGCCAGTCAAATAGAAGTGCAGCACATATGGTTATGTACAGTATATAATACTTGATAATGATAGTAAATAACTATGCTATTGGTTTATGTGTTTGCTATTCTATACTATGTATTATTGTTTTAGAGTGTTCTCCTTCTACTTACGTAAAAAAATGTGTAACTGTAAAACAGCCTCAGGCAGGTTCCAATAACATGCTGTACAGGTTTGTAACCTAAGAAGCTACAAACCATATAGCCTAGGTGTATAGTAGGATATAGGAATAAATTAAAAATAGGTAGTAGTAGCATCTAGGTTTGTGTAAATACACCCTATGATTTTTGCACAACGAAGAAGTCGCCTAGTGATGGGTTTCTCAGAATGTGTCACTGTTATTAAATGATGCGTGGCTGTTCTGAAATTATGGATATCACTGAGGGAGTTCAGTAAATAATATCCCTCTTCTCTGCCAAGTTTCTGAACTCATTGGAAATAAGTCAGAAGTAACAGAAAATATTAAGGTGCTCGGGATATTAATATATTGCCATTATTGGTGATAAAGGCAAGATGGGGGACATAGCTTAATCTGAGAGTCAAATAGACAGCTCACTGTGAACCTTGCATTGAATACACTTATTGTCCAATC
The DNA here is from genome assembly GCF_009761245.1 of Sapajus apella. Lineage (NCBI taxonomy): Eukaryota > Metazoa > Chordata > Mammalia > Primates > Cebidae > Sapajus > Sapajus apella. The sequence continues at coordinate 21,905,731 of NW_022436954.1, forward strand.
AAAGGCAAAGGGGAAGAGTTACAGCACAGAGCTGCAGAAGGGGACATGTGCTACCTGGAGAAAAGAAGAAACATTATATTCCTTCCCAATTAAGCAATCAGAAAAATCTCCTACCTTGTGAGGTACAGAGTGGATAAATAGGGCCAAGATAAGCCAAGACTATAACCCTAATTAATTCTAATCCTACAGAAATAAATATTAATAGTAGGTAAAAAGTATTCCTTCCACAGTAAATCACAGTTGTGGTTTACTTACATACATTTTTCTTCTGGATTCATGTTCCATTGGTGAGACCATGTAGAGGTGTTGTTAGTCATTACTTCTCCACAACTAGGATAGCCCTGTTGGGTTGAATGAGTTAGACAACTTTATACTGTAATTTAAATAGTCAGTTGATCATGTAGAATCACACCCCATGAAAATTAAAAAAATTATATTTTTATTTCACATGCAGGTAAGATGAACTGTATTATACTCAATGTAAAACGAAATTTTGGCACAGCCAGCAACGCAATGCAAAAATCAGTTTTTCATGCAGAATTTCAGTACACAGTAGCAGTCAGAATTTTTCATAGGTGACCCCAAGTGTCCATGGCATGTATTCCAATTAAAGGGTATTTGATATCTCTGAGTTTCATAAAGATGCCTGTAGGAATCTTGTGAAGATGGAAGAAGGTACCAGTGTACCTCCAAGACCAGACAAAGGTCCTGGTAAGTGTCTGGATTTAAGAGAATATTACATAGCATATGTGTAAAGCATATGACATTTTTTTCAAAGCTCTCTATAAGATGTGACATTACTCAGGAAAACAGAAACAACCAGGAGGCACTCTGTGATTAAATCATTTAGGCATAGTTTTTTGCCATAGGATTTCTCATGTTCTTTACTATGTTAATATTTATTGTATATATGTATGTAGGACATATGGGACATAGCATTTCCATATTGACCATGGAGTGTCCTTTTTAAGGAATCTCATCTTTAAAAGCATACTTGGTTACATGGAATAAACTATTTCTTGTTTGTAGTTATGATAGTCATTTGTTTTTCCTGAGTCTTTAATACAAAAATAGGAAACACATCGTTTATTAGTCTTCTACAGGACTGCTAATCTATTTGGATGACTTACAGCACACAAAAACATGCCTAAAGTAAATCATCAATTGTTCTCACTACTCAAAAGCCAAAACAAATATGCCGGTAGTTCTTTTATCTCAATTAGTGGACTCTGTTGATTCTTTCTCAAAAAGAAAACGGAACTTTTCTTCCTGAATATCATGTTCCTTTCTTTGCTTCAGGCACGTAATATCTCACTACTATGAGAATTTACTTCTCAATGTTCTCATAAAAATATTAGCACTTAGCAAATTGTAAAATTGTCAGTTGAGTGTCTGTATCCTTTTCTAGACAATGAATTCTGAGAGGACAATATTACTTATCATTATTTTTAATTTATTCTTACACAGCCAGCCACCTGCATCATACTCAAGAATGTTAGTTAAATACATTAATAAAGACATGCATGCCAATTCACATCTTTTCAAGCTTTTTAAGACTAATTGGAGATAAATTCATGCATCCCTATTTGAAAGTGTGGTCATTGTTCTTAAGATTCGCAACTCATATTCAGTATAATATTTTCAAATTCAGATTGCTAAGAATTTTGACAAAATTGGTAAAAATTTCTAGTGGGAAAATATACACAGGAATCTTACTTCCATGCATTCTATATTTTATTTGATTTTTTGAAACAGGGTTTTGCTATTTTTCCTAGGCTGGCGTGCAATGGCTATAGGTGTGGTCATGATGCAATACAACCTTGAACTCCTGGCATGAAGTCATTTTCTCATTTCAGTCTCCCTGGTAGCTGGGACAACAGACTCATGTCACTGTGTCCAGCCATATATTCTATATTTTAACTTATATGTTGATTATTATGTTATCATTATCAAATCTTATGGCAGAAGTGTGTACAATGAAATTTTAAAATCTCTTTTCACTTTCTCCTTTAACATTTATTTTTTTTCTCTAGTATGTAACCACTTTGTAATAATGGCTTTCTAATACTTTTAATTGCCATTCATGTGTGTGTGTGTATGTGTGTGTGCACTTTATATAAAGCATATTTGGTCTCTATTTTCAGGAGTTTTCTTTTTCCATTAATGCCTGACTAGAATGTATTACCCATCAATGGACATCATTCTTTGTCATGGCCCTATCATATTCCACTGTATCAAATACACTTAATAAGACAGTATTGGGTGTAATACTTAGTAACCATGGCCAGGTGTGGCATCCTTTTCACTTTTCTTTTTATAAAATTGATTGACCTCTCCAGTGTAAAAAGCTTTCATTCTTCATATGTTGGGTATTTTCTTTTCCAGGTTCAAATATATCAGTTTTCTCATGTGTAAAATTGGTATAATACTTGAATATTCCTCACATGAGAATTGAGTAGTAAATAAAGCCATAGCTGCAAAGGTTTTAGAACACAGACGATCACAATAAAGTAGTTGTTCAGTGAGTATTGGCTTTCGCTATATTAAATGTTATTATTCTTGTTGATGGTATTTTTAAAAAATCCTTCTTCACATTGTTTCTTTTAGCTAATTCTCATACTCCTCTTAGACAGTGAGCCTTCTGGGTCAGTCCTTCATTTCTCGACCTTTTTCTCTGCCCTTTGGCATTCTGGAACAATAATGTTGCTTCCTCCTTCAGCTCCCTAATTTGCTCATCAACGTTGTCCATCCTGCCATCCAGCCTAGCTATCAAATTTTATTTATTTTTAATTTTTATGTATTTATTTTTTTAGAGACAGGGTCTTTCTCTGTTGCCCAGGCTGGAGTACAGTGGCATGATCACAGCACATTGTAATCTCGAGTTCTGAGCTCATGATATCTACATTTAGTCTCACAAATAGCTAGGACTGAAAGTGCATACCACCATGCAAGGCTAGTTTTTCAAAATTATTTTTGTAGAGATGGGGTCTCCCTACATTGCCCTGGCTAGTCTTGAACTCCTGACCTCAAGCAACCCTTCTGCCTCAGCCTCCCAAAGTACTGGGATTACAGGCTTCAGCTACCGTGTCTGGCCTATTGAGTTTTTAATTGCATCAATTATGTGTTCCATTTCCAATATTTCCTTTTGTCTTATTTCTGCAAAGTCCAGCTCTTGTCTTAAGAATATGATCAGCCTCTTAAATATCCAAAATCATAATTTTAGGTCTTTTAAAATCTTTTGTTTGCATTATAATCCTGTGGTGTTGTGTATTATATTTTTTCCTATCCGTTGAGTTTGATAATTTTCATGGTGCTGTCGTTTTCAAACATTTGGTGATTGTAGATTGTCTATGCATCTTTAATTTGGGTAATGTCTGCCCTCTGACTCTGATGAACTGATTTGCCTTTGAGAGTGTATAAAAGCATAAATGTAGGAGAAAGGCATGAGTGACAGTTTTTGTTTGGGGTGAACTTTGTTGTCCGTCCCCCAAATCCTTCTCCTCCCATGCTCACTGCTTTGTACGGGAGCAAAGGTATCAGTTGCCTTTTCTTCCTATAAGAAGTGATGGCTGAATGACTTAGCTGAGTTAATAGCACTTACCTTATTGTATAACCAGTGAATTCCCCTGAGTCCTCTGTACCTGTGACCGTTAACTCTAATCATAGTGAATATGGGATCCGTCTAACTCCCTTTCATTTGTCTTGAGCTAAATTGTAGTTTTCTCTTTTTGGAACCAATCTAATGATTACTTTTCAGAAATACTTCAAAAATCCTTGAAAAACATTCTAGTTTACAAAATGATGTAGCATAACCTGATAATTAGGGGACATGTGCTCTGGAATCATGCTGACAGGAATAGAATTCAGGATCTGCAGCTTACTCCCTGTGCCAACTGTAGCAAATTGATAATTGTTTTTAGTGTCTCCTTTTCCTCATCTGCAAAATGGAAGAAAACAATATACTATTGTATAAGCTTGTTTCCAGGCTTAATGTGGAAATAAATGTGTTAACTCATGAGAACAGCACTAGAGGCTGGGAAGGGTAGTTGGGGAATTAGGAGGAGAAGTGGGGATGGTCAACAAGCAAAAAAAAAAAAAAAAAAAGAAAGAATGAATAGGAGCTAGTATTTGATAGCACAACAAGGTGAATATAGTCAATAATAATTTAATTATACAATGGATTGTTAGTAACACAATGAATAAATGCTTGAGGGAATAGATACCTCATTTTCCATGTTAAGGTTATTTTGCATTGTATGCCTATATGAAAGCATCTCATGAACCCTGTAAATATACGTACCTACTATATACACAAAAAAATTTAAAAATTAAAAAATATTAGTAAAGCTTAAATAAAAATGCTCTCTAAATCAAAATTATATCAAAGCCCAATTCAGAAAGAAATAAAGCTGTGTGCTTATTTTATTTTCTGTTCAGATGATGATTTGGCCTGCCCTGTAATTACAGATCTCATAAACAGAAATCTTTGAAAGATATGTGGACCTCCATGAAAGATTATAGGAGCCCAAGCATAATTTTGGTTACCTCTGCCAATAGTGGATTTAAGAGAGTATATCCTGCTAAGGAAACAATGCATAATTAGATATAGAGACTAAGGAATAAAAATACTTGTGTTGAGTGAATTTGAAATAGTTCTTTTTCTTTCCACATATGACCCTATGAACTTTTACAAAAGCTGTAGAGGACCCACACAGCCTTTGTGGTATGTTCTTTCTTATTTCTCTTACATTCATGCATTCTGCATCCTCCTGTCTTCCTCCAGTTAAATAAAACTGGCCTCCTGGCTGATCCATGAAGCTATTATACATCCTGCCTTATGAAATCCTTTGTTTCTGCTCGTCCCCTGCCTGGAACATTTACCCTCATATTAATTCATTTTGGGCTGCTATAGTAGAATGCCTGAGACTGGGTAATTTATAAAAAACAGAAATTTACTTCTGTCAGTTCTGGAAGCCGGGAAGCCCAAGATCAACGTGCTGGCAGGTTTGGTTCTTGTGAGGATCCTGTCTCTCCTCTTCCAAGATAGGGCTTCCAGAGGAAAAGGATGCTGTCCTTCACATAGCAGAAGAGCAGAAGACAGCAAACCCACTTCTCCAATCCCTTTCATAGTGGTATTAATCCATCCACGAAGTAGAACCCTCAGGACGTAAACATCTCCCATTAGGCCCCACCTCCCAACACTGTTGTATTCCTGGTAGCCTCAGCATGAGTTTTAAAGGGGACAAAAGCATGCAAACCATAGCAGTGCCAGATAGCTGCCTGGCTAATTACTTCACCTCTTCAATGCCTTCACTCAAATCTCACCTTCCCAGTAAGGTTCACCTCAATTATCTTATTGAATACTGCTAATACCTCTCTTCTTTCTTTGTAATACTTTTCTTTTCTTTTTAAATAACCCTTGTCGGCTTCTAATATACAAGAAAATTTACTTATTCACTATGTTCATTGTAATATAAGCTCTCGGGCACCTTTTCTGTTTTGTTCATTGGTACCTCTTTAGTGCCTATAATTGTGACTAGCTCACAGTGTTTGCAAAATGACTTGCCAATCATAGAGAACTATAAGAAATTCACTAAGGTTAAGTGGGAATCGTTTTAACCTATTTGTAAAAAAGACAAAAGTGTGACAAAAATACGAACTCTACAATCACATTGTAAGATATTAAAGGGATCAAGACATTTTTGTTTGCTTTTAATAAGATATTTCTTCAATATCTAATAGTATTGGAGAAAATAGTGATGGATTAGGATTACAGTGATAGTATAGGCCACCAGTGGTCAATGTCATGGGTTAGCCTTGGGTAATTGCATTGTCTCTCAGCTTAATAATATCAAGAGGCCTTCCATCATGCACTTACAGCAACACTGGGGCAGACACATGTGTGCTCCCATTCCTTCAATTGCTGTGATCTTTCCTAACAAGTCTGTTTATTTTTGCATTGCGTAGATGGGTCCGTGGGTTTTACAAAGAATCGATTCAGATGATTAAATCCTACACAGAGCTGAATAACAAAACAGAAAAATCTGTTCACAAAATGCTAAAATCCTTCTTCTGACTCAGAACCTTGCTTTTCTCAGTATTTGAGTCATCACGTGGAAAATGGCTTTGTTTAATTCCAGATTTATGGTGCCTTATTCCTGAAATGGATATGTGCAAAGAGGAAACGTTTATTGAGTGAAAAGGGTCAGGTTTTAATTTGGAAAACTATACAATGTTTAAATTATTATCTGAGCTTAGGGGGAGCGAGAAGGAAAGTGAAAAAGAGAGATTGATCATTCAGAGATATTAGTTACATTGGGTACTCCATCTTGAAAAGTCTTGTGAGTTTTTGCAAAACCAAAAGTATCTATATGTACAACCTAACTTAAGAATAGGAGAACAGGGAAAGGGGAGAGAGCAGTTGTATAGTAGGTCTACTTTCATCAGACAAGAAATGGATATGTCCCACATTACTCTATTCCAAAATCTCTAAACAGATGAGCCTATCATTAAAAGAGGGAGAGCAAAGAACTGCTTTGGAAAGGCATGTAGGGTAAAGGAAGAAGTTAAACATTTCCTATAATTGATTCAGGCAGACCTTTAAATCTTCATCAGCCTCCTTCAACAGCCACTCCACTGAACTTATTAAAAACAATGTGCTTACTGTGCAATGAAGTTTCAAGACAAATGGATTCCAATAACTATACAATCTGTATAAAATATGTTCTTGCTAAGGAAACTTCAAGTGAAGTCTCTTTGTTTCCAGCAAGCTTGCAACTTCTAGGTTTACAAAAAATAGAAATTAAAGGGCTATGACTGCTTATGAAGAATACATTAAGGGATGTCCCATGAGGATGTTGGTAAGAATTAAGCAAAACATGTACCAAAATTGTGGCTGGCAATGGTGCAGGAACTAAATCTCCAGGGCTTGTGCTGCTCCAGAGTTAAAGCTCAGAGAGAGACAAAGCTAACTTACTTGCGTCTTAGTCAACACATTGGAAATTACAATCTGGGCTTTCTAATATAATTTCTAATACAAACCAGTTAAATAATTGTTGCCACCTCTTCTTACCCCCAAGTCATCATCCCTTTTCTAAGATGCAAAGCCAGGGATCTCACCTACTCGGTGTACCAATCATAAAATAATCATACCGCTCTACCACGTTATCTTCTAATTGAGAAAATCTTTTATGCCTAACATTTTACCCTCTGTTGTTTTCTGGAGCTGTGGAATGTTCCTTTCACAGGAAAACAAGTCCCAATGAATAATTGAAAGTATGTCGTGCAATTGTGTGACTCAACACATCTTAGGATGATAATGGCTGGCTTCTTTCTTGCCAATGATTTCAATTAGTTTGATAATGCATACAGTTTTTAATGTCTGAATGTTTACCAGAATGTCATTAACATTGTCATCTTCCAAAAAGAAGATAGTGTGCATTTTATTTGCCTTATTGGAATCATAGTTAAAACCTTTATGTGTTTGAAAGGTTTTATTGAACCTTTATAATTCAATTTAACTTAATCCACCAAATATTTTCTGAGCACATACTCATAACTGGATACTGTGCAATGTCTTAGGGAAAGAGAAATAAATTTTGTAAAATTAGCCTTTTCCTTAAGCAATGATAGAACTAAATACCAATTATTATATAATGATAAGGGCCATAATGAAATTACATACAAGAAACAGAGGTGGTACAGATGAGGATGTAAGCAATTGTAGGAGGACCTAGTAAAGAAAGATGGGATAAGAAATCTTTACAGAAACGTTTTTCTCTTTCATCTTCAGCATATAGAACAATGCCTGGTATACAGTCAGTATGATAGAATGATGAATCTCTTTTGGAGGCAAAGTAAGGTTTAGCTTTATGAATGTGCTAGTTTCCAATGGTTGCTTTAGCAAATTATCACAGACTTGGTTGTGTGAAACAACAGACATTAATTCTCTGGAGGCCAGAAGCCCCAAATGAAAGTGTTGACAGGGCTACACTGTTTCAAGAAACTCTAGGTGACAATACATTCCTTATAGCTTCCATCTTCTGGTAACTGCTGATGTTGCTTGACTTGTAACCACAGTCCCCTAATCTCTGCCTCTGTGGTATCTGCCATCTTCACCTCTGTATGTCAAATATACCTTTACTCTTCTCTTATAAAGATGCTGTGATGCTATTTAGAGCCCACATGGCTCATCTCATTTCAAGACCCTTAATCATATCTGTAACAACTTTTTTTCCAAATGAAGTAACATTTACAAGTTCCAGGGATTAGAACCTAGTGTCTTTGTAGCTACAATTTAATCTACTACAAGGGCAAATAAATAAATTTCTAAGAGTGCAGGTTTAAAGGGATTGTTGTGCTAGGTAGAATATGCATAAGAAAGAAAGAAATACTATGCCACAAGATACCATTTTTAGCAAATTAATTTGGCGATGGTGGTGAGCTAGTTAAACACACAGTTCTTCCTAGTCCAGGACAATCTTGACATCTTTGCCCCCTTGAAATGTATTCTATATTTATTCCAAAACCCTTATAGATTCAACATTGTACTTAATATTTGAAGTTACTCATAGTTTCTTTTCCAATTAATTGATGGAATCTCCTTGTTCTCTGACTTGGGCCTTCAATCAGTCAATCATTCATAAACTTACTCAGCACATATTTATTGAGTCAACAATGTGAGTCATGCACTGTGTTCTAGGGATGCAAAAATGAGAGAAAAAAACAACAAATACAATCAATGCCTTCAAAAAGTATTCAACTCATTTGATTGATGCATGTACTCAGTATCTGGTAACTGAGGCACGAACAACATGCTATGGCATCAGTTTTCATGAGATTATAGAAAAAATGGCTATGGCAGCACCAGTTTGGTTTAACAATTTTTTTCATGGAAATGACAGTTTTAATCCGATTCTTTAAGTGAGCAGGGACTTCATAAGGCAGCCTGGAGGCAAAGAGAATCCCAGGCTGTTGGAACAGCATTAGAAAGATGCAGACTTGCTAAGAATTAAGGGCTTAGGAAGCTACAAGTGTCTTGATTCACATAAGAGTATAAGATGGATTTGCTGGTAGGAGACTAAGGTGAACATATTGACAGGAGAAGCTTACAGCAAACCATATTCTTCAACATAAGGAATAAATTCTAGATATAAGACTATAAGACAAATCTTATTTTATTATCTCTTTTTGGCTAGTGGTATGGGCTTTTTGAGATCAGGAATTTCCTATTTCCCCAGAAGGGAGAGCAACCCTCTACAGGCAAAGCGACGTCCAAAGACTGTTTGTTCAAAACAGTTATTGTTTGACTTTGGTCACATCTCTACTTCTGTACAGTATTAGCTATTTATGAATCATGATGACACTTGGCATTCATTAGGTTATTATAAGGTTAAATTATGGAACTTTCTCAAAATATTCTCTCTCATATTTGAAGATATTTAGAGGCACAAATGGGTCCATTTAAGAGCTGAATTACCATGTGTACATTTTATAGATGCCTTTTATAGCTTTTTTTTTTTGTACTAACTAGACCTGGGTTCATAAAATTGCACTTTCTCCTGCAGTGGCTGAAGATGTTACTAATGCCTCCCACTGATTCAAGAGTTAAATTTCTTTCATTGCACTGTAGGCCATCAGGCTATCAGGGACTTCAGAGAAAACAGGAGTGGAAATTCAGATTTTATAGTCTTGAAGCAAAATAAGCACAAGAGAGCAGATTGGTGTGGGCTGTGATTTTATATAAGCCTGGGTTTAAATCTGAGTTTTGACATTTGCTACCTCTATGACTCTGGAGAATTCAGCTCACTTCTGTGAGTATCAGTTTTTCTCTGTAAATGAGAATAAAAATGCAGTATCAGTCACTCAGATGCAGACAGGGTACAAGGAATCCATAAAGGCTGGTGCCATCCTTGGGAGCTAGTAATATCAGCATTCTTCAACTTCTTTAACTATATGTGGAGCTGGAGTGAATATAATGGTTATATAACCTAAAGTTAAAGAGAACTGTATGGACAGTGAACAGAGAGCAAGGGAGCTCACGGTCCATGAAGTTCACAGATAAAAACAGAAAAGGGTAGGTAGTGGATGTGTCTGGGTGAATGGAACTTATCTCCTACATAGTACTAGCTACTTCCTAAAAATACACTATGAGAATTCAAGGAAATAATTTGTGTACGTTGTGCTGAACTTTTTTATGTTAGACATCATTAAAGTACCATAAAATAGCTTTTCTAAGTATTTTATTAAATTAATTTTAGCTATTAGAATAACGCAGTGTCTCAATGTTTGGATTGTATTTGTCTACCCACATAATTATTTCTCTGTTTTAATAGTGCTGGCCGTCGTTATTAGCAAGTGCCTTATGCATGACATTCTCCTAGCAACTGTGTGTAATAGTTGTTGACAGAATATAGACTGTAGAGCCAGAGGGACATGGGTTTGAATGTGCTGTTCCTTCACTTTATGTCTATGAAATCTTTACAAATTGATTGATTTCCTTTAGTGAGTTTTCTCAGTTTTAAAGGACAGATGTGGATCAATGCTCTCTCAAAAGTGCGAAAACATGTTCACATCTCAGTACACAGACTCCAGCCCTGAGTGTGCACTAAGTAATCACCAAGCATTCTGTTTCCTTCCCCATGTAGGCGCCTATCCTGGCATCTTCACGGTGAGTCAGATTACAAGGCAAAAAGATATTTCTCTATCACCTTTTATGTTGCATGTCTCACCTAAAAACTGAATGCCTGCTGTGCTTTATCTACCTTTTATATAATCAGCCTTAATAAGCATTCTGCATTAGTATTTAGCCAATAATTTTGTTAATGTCAACTGTTTCTTAATGGGAGTGTTGGTTTCCTATGGCGTGAATGGGTAGCAAAAAACCCTGTTAAATCAGCAGACATTTAGCAATATTTTATTTGAATGTACATATGTAATACTTACTGATGGCAGAAAGAAAAAAAGAAATGTGAGGGTGTATTTGCTCTGTGTCTGTGTATGTCGGGGGTGGGGTAGAATGGAGTTCTGGAAGAATCTCCACTGAAATATGAACTATGTTCATCCCTCAGTGGTTGAATTAGGAGACATTTCCAATTTTTCTCCCATTATTTGTATGATTTCTTTGTCTCTTTTGAAATGATATTTTGCTTTACTACTAAGGGAAAAAGTAATAAAATTTTGTTACTTAGTTATGTTTTCAGTAGAAAAAAGTAAATAAGGACACGTGCCCAAGCAAAAATCAGAGATGTTCACGTTAAATTTGAAGAAAAAAATCTCTAAGTTTTGGAATATGGTGGAGCCCCATGTCCAAAACAAAGTGATGTTTCGCTTTCTAATAAATGAACACTTGTTTCTAAGAACCTGCTGTAAACTTGCTATTGGAGCTGAAGTTTAGGATTCAGACTTATAGACAGATAGGTAAAATACACTAGAAGTTTTATTTTGAGCTAAATGGAATAGCATGAAAAAGAAAACAGTGATTAATTTTTCCTGGTTGAGGAGTAAGAAAATGCCATTTTGGGGAAGATTTGAAGTATGAGTCTGATTTTGGTCACAAGAGTAAGGGAAAGGCACTTAGAGGGAAAGCCATAAATGAAGATATGATTTTATCTAAGGAAACAATATCTTTAAGGGATGTATCTTCTATTAGGAAATGTTGAGACCTATGCAGATAAATGCATTTTCCCAGGATGATTTAAAAGTAGCATTTTATGAAAAGAAGACCACAAATGAGCATCTTCTTAGTTGGAAAGAGGTCACAGAGAAACACCAAATTGCATGATTTTGATGGAAATTTTCAGATGACTTTATTTTAGCTAAATTAAGTAGGTGCTTTCACAACTACTCTTAACTCCTCTTTGCTGAATATTCCTTTCGCTTCCATTACTTGCACTTTCATGTACCAAGCACCCAAGGTTATAGAGCTCTAGCTCCCTCTAAGGAAACTCCATGCCAGAATAAGGACAAATCTAACAAAACTGTACCGTTCCCCCTTCTCCATCCATCCCATTTGTGCCCAGGAAGGCTGACAGTTCCCTCCACCCTAATGATTACTTAAACTGGAACCAGTTTTGCCTTCTCCAATGCTGTATTGAAGCAGTATCACTTCTGTTCAGCTCTTCACTTTATTTCCCTTCTCTACCCATCAACTACCCCACTTTAATTTTTATTGACTAAAGGCACTAAAAGCATATTATATTCTAGATTTATTTTAAACACGATCCTCTTTTATTTTTTCCTGAAAAGATAAATTCTCACCAACAAGCAAGGGAAATATTTCATCTGATTAGTTCTGCTGTGTCTAATATTGACAGTTTTCTTCACTACTTGAGATAATTGGCCATATATTCCTTTGATATAGGCCCAGGACCTGGGCCAGCCATGGCAAAAAGGGATGCAGATTTAGCTGGTGTTGTGATTCTGTAACTTCATGGATAATAATGATAGCTAACATAATTATCATTGTATGCTCAGCATTTGACAGATAATTTTTCATTTATTACTACAACCACCCTATCAGTTAAACTCCATTTTTCCCATTTCAGAGATGGAGACATCTCAGCCAAGGTGATCTGCTCGTATGTGTTGTGAACAGAATCCAAACACCAACGTGGTGGGCTCCTAAATGGTATGCTCTGCCAGCTGTAGGCCAGAGAGCTGGTCTGGGACTGAGTCCCCAAGTTGTTTCCTGGGTAGTTTATTGATGATGTATGGTTCACAAGTAAGCTAAAACCATTAGGATAATTTCTGTCTTCACCTTTGCATATAATTCTCTAGAACCATGCCATAGACATTTCTGGCTATTGAGGATTAACTCCATACCTCACCTTCCACCGCTCAAAATCAAGTTGGGTGTTTGATTCAATCTTTATTTCTTCAGTGATGAATGATCGTGAGCATCTTTCGTTTTTATTTTTTAATTAACTTATTTAGACAAGGCCTTGCCCTGTTGCCCAAGCCACAGTTCAGTGTTGCGATCATGGCTCACTGCAGCCTCAACCACCAGGAGTCAAGAAATTCTTCTGCTTTAGCATGCCACTGCGGCCTCCCAAGTACCTGAGAATACAGGCATGTGCCATCATGCTCAGATAATTTAATTTTTTTTTTTTTTGTAAATACAGGGGCTCACTATATTGCCCAGGCGGGTCTTGGACTCTTGAATCAAGGAATCCTCTTGTCTTGGCCTCCCAAAGTGCTGGGATTACGGGCATGAGCCACCATGCCTGGCCTTGAGCATCTTTTTATGGGTTTATTTGCTATCTGCATATATTCTTTGATAAATATCTGATTAAAACTATTTGAGTATTTATTTGTTGTCTTTAAAGTTGTCATAGTACAAAGCCAAGATGTTTGTAGGTTTAAGTACTGAAAAATCTATCAACATCATGTCTCTCACATTGCATACATGTAATAATATCATGTTGCTCCCCATAAATGTATACAATTATAATTTGTCAATAAAAAATTATAATAATTTAAAAGGTTATGTCTCCAACATCTAAAGGCTTTATTTCTCTACTTCTTTCCCAGCTGAAGGAAGAGAAGCAGTGAAACATGGAGTGGGTTGATGTACCAAGCATAATTTTTATTTAACTTTTATTTTAGGTTGAGGAGTGCATGTGCCGGTTTATTATTCGGGTAAATTGCATGTCATGGAGTTTGGTGTACAGGTTACTTCATCACCCAGGTGATAAGTGCTGATGAACATGCAGGTGAATAACTGTGTTCTTTTTATGCAGCTGCAGACATTCGTGAACCTACTAAGGATGTTTTACCCAGTGAAAACTCCTGTGAGAAATCTGTATGCTCTCAAAATCATAATTAACTCTCAACACAGAAGGGCATCATTTATGGAATTACCAAAAAGAGAATGTATCTTGGTTTAAAAAAAAAAGGTTTACCCAGAAGATGAGAAACAGCAGAAAAATAATTACTCACTAATTTCTAAAAATGCAAGTTTATTTCCATTAGGACAATTATTAGGTGATTGCTTTAAAAAAACAGGAATCATTCATGATCTGTAAAACAAAATATTTAGGAGTTTGGATAGAATCATTCAATCTTCAATTTAACTACTCTGTTTCTACCCTAAACTTAGAATTTTTCATGTGTTTAAGTTTTCATGGGAATTTTCACACATTCAGTGCAGTTGTCTTTTGGAGTTTCATTCCACTAAGAAGAAGAATATTCCCAGAGAAAGCAACTTATTAGTAGATTGGCATGTAATGCCTGGCTGTGTATTTTTATTTGTTTTATTTCCTCCTGAAGAGAGGACTCTTAATTATATCACTTGGAAAAATAAATCTGTTTTTATGACTGGATCCTCCATTTTGTAAGAATAAATTTTTCTTTTGTGGAGGGTGGGGAAAAGGAGGGTATTCCAAGACTTAGCACATTGCTTGTTTCAGATCGATTCCGAATTAGATGTCTATTAAGTGAATGAGCTGAGGGGATGCTTTCATCAGGTTCTTAACCACATCCTTTTTTTGCTTCCCTAAACAATATAAAGAATCAAAGAATGGTGGGATGGCTGAGTTCATTGATTTTCTCTATAGTAGCAGATACCTTGTTAAAAGAAATTCTAAATATAGTCAAGGAAATGCTCACCAGTGTTTAGAGCAATATATTGCCTGCAGTGAGAGGGAATGAACCTGTGTCATCCACAAGCAGTTCAGTCAATTAAGTACCTGACTCCGGGGTGGACTGACGAAATTCCTAACCTTGAGCGATGGTGGGGAGGTATTATGTTTGGTGGTTAAATTAATGCAGAGAAAAGTTAAATGACCCAGCCTAAGACCAACAATGATTACATTATTCATTCATTCATTTAATGAATATTTAATTGAAGGCCACTCTTTGCTGGATGATGAGTGTGTATAAATAAATGCAAAATAGAATTTGTAATCTAAAAGAGGTTACACTCTTTTAAGGGGGAACAGATTCATACTTCATAATTGTAGTATAAAGTTAAAATCCTGTAATGTTGGTTTTCCCAAAGATTTTCAGTGTATGGAAAAGGAAGTATTTTGGTTCATTTGTTTGTGAAGGGTAAATATTTAGAGAATATTAAATATTCTCTAATGTGTTATTTGAGTTTAGCTTTGAAGGATAAGTAGAATTTTTACATCAAAAAAAGATAAGAAAACTCACGAAATCACAGTGGAAATTATTAAATCTGCAGGTGTTTCTAGGTCACTGAAATTTTCTGAATGTTATCGTCTATAGCAAAAGAGAAATGTCACATGAAAATGTGCCATAAACACCAACTCTGTGCCAAGGACTGTGCTAGGTGAAATGCATGCAAGGTACTGGCACTGTATTTATATTCAAATGGACAGTCTATAAAGGAAAGCTGTTATGTACAGGAAGAAATGCTGTATGGCAGGGTCTAAAAATTTATCCTGCAAAGTGTTGGATAGTAAATATATTAGGCTTTGTGAGCTCTACAGCCTCTGTGGGAACTATTCAACTCTGCCATTGTAGCATAAAAGCAGCCATAGGCAATATATAAATAAATGTTTATGGGCTATGTTTCAATAAAACCTTATTTGTAAAAACAGAGAGCAGGCACAATTTTGACTATAGCTTGTAATTTGCCAATTCTTGAAATAGAATATAATAACTTTGTGATAGAGGCAGGAAAAGAGTAAATTCAATTATTAATCATGATTAGTTTAAAAAAACATAATAAATAATAAATATTCAGCATCACTAATACAGAAAGTCAAATGAAAACAGTATTATGGTATTAATTTTCACTCTTCAGATAGGTCAAATGTTTAAAAGTGTGCCAAAGCCAAAAACTGACAAAAGTGTATAAGTTTGTGCAATATTCTAGAGAACAATCTAGCAAAAGCTATAATAGAACTTTAAATGATAGCATGTATTGAGGTCTTGCTGTGATTATATGCTTTGCTCAATATATTACTTATGTTTATTTTTCCTTAAGGCCTCATTACACCATTATGTGGACAATATTATTATCTCTATTCTACAAAAGAAGAAATTGGGACCCTAGCTTGCTAAATAACTTGCTCACTTGGTAAGCAGCAGAGGCAGATTTTTAACCTACGCAATCTGCATCTAGTCTTAGCCTTCAAAACACTTGAATGTACTAGTTTCATATTAGGAAAACTTAATATGTGCAGTTTTTAAAAAATCACAGCAATTCTACAGCTAGAAAATTATCCAAAGGAAATAAGTCAAATGCATATAATTTAAGTAAAAAATTAGAAATTCTTTAAGTGTGCAGCAATGGGAATTGAGAAAAGAATGATCCATCCATACAATTAAATGTAATATAGCTTTGAAAGAGTTGAGGTAGTACTATGGGAATAAATATGAAAAGATGGTCATATACATTAGAATGAAAGAGTATGCATTAATATGTAGCATAAACCCCATATGTATACAATGAGCGTGTAGTAAAGCATATGAATGCATATATATGTTGAAAAGCCTTGGGAGATATGAAACAAATTAATAACATTGGTTATCTATGGGATATGGGGATAGATATTTGACTGTATACATGTTCGTATATATTTTAAGCAAACAAACCTGAATATTTTTCTCTTACTGCTTCAAGCTGGTTCTATTCAGGAAAAAAAAATTAGGAATCAACTTTATTTTCCACCAGGCTTTATTTCCTTATATTCTGAATTGATGTCTGGAGTGTTCTTTCCTCTGTTGAAACACATTTCCATGGTCATTCACTGCTTTGGGCTACCTGAGAAAGCAGTCACTCTATACCCTTGCTTGCAGACATTTTATTCCCAGCTGAAAGCTGTACCAGAGCAGTTTGAACATTATACTCCATCCTGAACAGCTCTGGTTTCTGGTTTCATTCACTTTTGTTCAACATCACTTCCACCATTATCTTACTGTTCTTCAATAAGATAATGGGTATGAGGTGATAGAGAGGAAATGTTCGTGGCCATCCCTTGGTTTAGACATAATGATTACTGCAAGTGAAATTGCACATGGCATTCTTTTAGTTTTCTAATTCTCAAAGACTCCAGAAAGAATACTTATTTAATTCAAAACAAGTTTCAAACAAGTTAATACTTCCTTTGACAATGTTTAAACCTATACGTAGAAGCTGACTTTAATCAGAAATATGCCAGAATAAACAGAGACTACACTTTCAAGTCAAGTACAAAAAAGTCTTGCCTCTCAATTAGTGTTGTTGTTGTTGTTGTTTTTTCAATTTTATCTGCATATTTGAAAAATTTAGAAACCATTTAAGGAATTATAATGGCTCCATACACAAAAAGTATGATTTTGTTAATCTAGGACGGGATTCAGACTAAGGATAAAATGAATCCTTTGAATGTTTTTCAGGCTGCTGTAGCTGGGATTGAGAACCATTGTTCAAATGTCTTATTTGGGAGTTATCTTTTGGATGATATGTTTTATATGACAAATGTCCCAGCTTTTTGGTGGACCTGCCCCTCATCTTCAGGACCAATAATATGTCACTGGAGTCACAGCTGTTAGTGTTGTCAACTTATGTCATTTTTGGTTGGATTCATTGAAGCACTGAAAAAACCTGCATTTGAAAGATAGTAGGAGCCCTTTTTTGTTTTTTTTTTTTTTGTTTACTTATTTATCAGACTATGCCTTATTCCCAAAAGTGTTTAAAGTCACATTGACACTATTAGTACAAAGTAAGTAGCTTTCTTGACTCTTTCTCTGAAATTCTTTCTTAGTTCTGGAAAATTTATCACTTACAAATAATGTATTCATGTTATCTAACGATGACATGCATTCCCTTATTTTTTGAGTTTTGCTTCACTTTTATCATATTTGTCAAATTTCAGGATTGGAGTCACTGATAATTGTTATATTCTGGATTGTTACAGAGAGACTATTGTGGCACTTTCCATACAAGGACACTCTTCTTTTTTTATCTTAGATTTTTTACTCTGGATCCCCTACTTCACCACCAAAATGAAAAGGGTAGGGGACAAAATAGAAGGGATTGCATCTAGAATTTTCTATAACACAAATATATAAATTATCCTTATGAAAAGCTCTACTTTGTTATTCTACCAATAATCAGCATGAATTTTTTGGCTTCTATAAAGAATAACACAAATACTGTTTTTCTGCACTATAAATGGGGAAATACTTGCTTTTGTTAAACTATATTTATGTAAGTAATTACCATAGCAGGTAATTTGACAAGCACATGATTTTAACACAAAAACTACTTCAGTTCTCTAAAATGAAATTTAATGTGTCTCTTTTGTATCAAAACATAGAGCACTTTCATTGATTTTTATTTGGAAGTCCTCTTTTTGTTATCAGAGGTTATCTGGAGTTTAACATGAATGCCCATCAATAACATCAGTATTTCTGCAATTAGTCTGTATGAGTCCTCCCAAAGCACTCAATTGCATATTGTAATTTTATTCCAAAGAGTGGGAAATATTTGTCCCATTCTAGCAAACATACAATATATACGTTAACAGAAGCACCACATCTCTAGTAACCATTAAATCAGTAGTCCCTAAAGTGCAGTTCCTAAACCAGCAGGTAAGCATCAGCTGGGAACTTGTTATAAAGCAAATTCTTGACCCTCATTCTAGACCTAGTGAATCAAAAATTCTGGGAGTTAGTCTCAGCAATCTAGGTGTTAAAAGAACTTTCAAGTGATGCTACTACTCAATAAAATATGAGCACGGCTGTCTTCTGGATGGTAAGCTCCCTGAAGTTAGAGGTTATATCTGCCTCATGACCCTTCTATCCCTAATGTCTAGCAGAGGGAGCAAATGAATGAGTAAATGAAGTAATCTGCTGTGTTTTAGCAGGAGCTGAAAACCTATTAATTAACTGACAGCAGGTAAGGCTGGCTAATGCCTGCCATATATATATATATAATGGCAAGAAATAAGAATGAGCTAGTTTGAGCTTTTGTGATTATAATAGAAAATTAGCTCATTAGTCCTATAGATATACCAATAAATAATTTGTAGTCTACAATTTGTGATTGAATACTTTTATTTTTTGTGAGTCTTTTTTTGAACTGTATCATTTTATGGGATGACTTTTATTGATATTAATATGCAGACTAATTCTCTAGGACCAGCATTTAACCTGATATTGTACCTAAATTATGACTGGTAAATTCACTCACCAATACCATATGTGAGGATTGTATTAGTCCATTCTCATGCTGCCATGAAGACATACCTGAGACTGGTTCATTTATAAAGAAAAGAGTTTTCATTGACTCACAGCTCTGTACGGCTGGGGAGACCTCAGGAAACTTACAATCATGGCAGAAGGCATGCACTGCCACAAGAAAAGCATGGGAGAAACTGTCCCCCCATGATTCAGTTGTCTTCACTGGTCCTGTCCTTGACTCATGGGGATTAGTACAATTCACGGTGAAATTTAGGTGGGGACGCAGAGCCAAACCATATCAAGCCTGTAGAATTAAATTAAAATTGGTGTTATTTAACTGATTGATATAAGCAATTGGAGATTTCAGTTAATACTTTTCAAATGTTTTAATAAGCAGTTGGACCTTCTTTTTAAGATAAATTTTAGAGCTCTATGCATCAAACAGTTAAAAGTACTGTGGCTCTGTTGGAAGCAGGGCAGAGGTGTTGCTAGCAGCCTTCCCTCTTGGCTGCATTGGAGAATTTGTTTGGTGGTGGTGATTGGGAGACTGGGGGGCATTGGGTCTGAAAGAAGGATAATTTTAAAAAACTGGTTGTAGGAAAACACTTTCTGACAGTGCCATGTCAATCAACATTTATATAATGCTGTATATTTTGCAGAAAACTTTTGGCTTTGAAATCACATTTAACTGCTGTTATTGCTAACCAATGATTCAATCATGACACTACTAGGTCTACTTTTAGAAGGGCAAATATCATAGATATAATTCCGGAAACATTCCCTCTTCTTACCCTCATTGTATAAAAGGTAAAAATGTGTATTCTTTCCTAGATTTTTCTATTCCCCAGAAGACAGTGAATGAAAGACTATACCACCTGTCCATTTTCCTGCTTATTTAATTCCTTAACAATATAATCTGTGTCAAATAATAAAAAGATTTACTTATGTGAAAAGAGACTTCATTCAAGAGATTATTTCTAGAGGTATGAACATAACTATTAAAACTAGGGGAGAGGATAATTTTTGGCAATAAGGAGAAACATTCTGATCATGAGATCTGCAACTATCTCTGTTATGCAGAAAGGAGATAGATAGATAGATAGATATAGAAAGGAGCAAGTAAGGCTAGGAAGAATCTGATGTGGGGAAGTCCATGACTGAATGAGATGGATGAACAGGTGGTGGTGGCCTGATTGCATAGTAGATCAGAGAATGTTGTGCCCTGCAATAGGCCTATTTCCTATTTTGAGAGAGGTTGTTAAGGAAAGATTGTGTGCTGGCTCAGGCTGAGTGTAGGTAAAAGTTTGGGGACTTTGGACTTTTAACCTATTGATCAAAATGCAGTTTGGAGGGAAGGAGGAAAATCTTAACCAAAGTTTGGTTAATATGACTTTGGTTCTGATTGATCAGTGGGAACAAAACCGTTCAGCTAATTATTTGTGAAGCAAACATGGTAATCTAGAGGGTCTGTGTCTGGCCTTGTCATAAGGAAACAAAGGGGCACCCTTGAATCTTCCCTAACTCATATGGAGAAAGGTGATTCTGTGCAGCCAGGCATTTTCAGAAACATGAAATAATGGGAGTGGGGGTCTGTTTTAACTTTCACTGTTTTCCATGATAGCAGGGCTTGGGTAAATTTCAAGACTTTGCCATCTGTTACATACATTATCTTAATTACTCTTCATTAAGTGAGAGTAATAAGTTTCTGCCACCATGGATGAAGAAGCTGAAAGTCAGAAAGGTCAAACAATATGCTTGGCATCACAATGCAAACATTCAAATTCCATTTTGTTTTGAAACCGTGGCTATTTTCACTCTGCTAAAACACCGTGAAAATCATGAGATCAGAAACATGGCCAAAAGGCTATCTTATAAACCTGGAGAGTCAAATCCCAGAGATAAGAAAGTGTTTTCTTAGAGCAAAGTAATTCAAACTATGTCTTCTTCAGCCACAGTGCCCTGATCAAAGACTACCACACCTTCTCCCACGTAGCCCAAAGGGAAGGCAGCTAGCAGTATCCCCACTTTGCTCTGAGAAGAACAGATTTGCTTTCACTGTTTGACATACCAGAGCTTATGACTAAAATTTCCTTTAAAGAAAGGGATCCAACTGCTTTAAAAAAGTAAATTGAAAAGTAGTAACCTGCCGCTCCACTCTGACCCACAGCATTTCCTGGATGAACTTGAGGATTCTGCTGGCTAAATTCCCTGATTCTAGAAGTTTAGAGGACTGTTTGGTGCTTGGATAACCTATTGATCAAACTCCAGTTTTTGAGGTCTATTTTAGTTTTCTCCTAAACTTAGCTTTCTCACTTGCCATTTACCATCATTGCTGATTGCCCGTTTTCAATAGTCTGTTTAATGCTGTTGCCATACACATTTCCAGCCTTCCATTTTGCTCATAGCCAATTATGGTATAGACCTTTGCAACCAGAGCCAGAAGCTTCTAAATTATTATGACCGAAAGATCAAATGCCATGCTTTGGTTACAGATCTGAGCAAGCATATCATAAAAAGAAAGGCATAGCTTCATTGATAAAATAGACATTGTAGCTAAGCCCCTTGCTATAAATTATTTCTACCACTGTGACTGTTGTTCCCATTGGTCATTATTTTTTTCCCATTTATTTTATTGCATTTTAGGTTTTGGGGTACATGTGAAGAACATGCAAGATTGTTGCATAGGTACACACGTGGCAGTGTGATTTGCTGCCTTCCTCCCCATCACCTACATCTGGCATCTCTCCCCTTGCTATCTCTCCCCTACTCCCCACCCCGCACCGTCCTTCCCTTATTTCCCCCCAACTGACCCCAGTGCGTAGTGCTCCTCTCCCTGTGTCCATGTGTTCTCATTGTTCAACATTCGCCTATGAGTGAGAACATGCGGTGTTTGATCTTCTGCTCTTCTGCCAGTTTACTGAGAATGATGGTTTCCAGGTTCACCCATGTCCCTACAAAGGACACAAACTCATCGTTTTTGGTGGCTGCATAATATTCCATGGTGTATATGTGCCACATTTTCCCTATCCAGTCTGTCGTTGATGGGCATTTGGGTTGGTTCCAGGTCTTTGCTATTGTAAACAGTGCTGCAATGAACATTCGTGTGCACGTGTCCTTATAGTAGAATGATTTATAATCCTTTGGATATATACCCAGTAATGGGATTGCTGGGTCAAATGGAATTTCTATTTCTAGGTCCTTGAGGAATCGCCACACTGTCTTCCACAATGGTTGAACTAATTTACACTCCCACCAACAGTGCAAAAGTGTTCCTATTTCTCCACATCCTCTCCAGCATCTGTCTCCAGATTTTTTAATGATCACCATTCCAACTGGCATGAGATGGTATCTCAATGTAGTTTTGATTTGCATTTCTCTGATGACCAGTGATGATGAGCATTTTTTCATATGTTTGTTGGCCTCATGTATGTCTTCTTTTGTAAAGTATCTGTTCCTATCCTTTGCCCACTTTTGAATAGGCTTGTTAGTTTTTTTTCTTGTAAATCTGTTTTAGTTCTTTGTAAGTTCTGGATATCAGCGCTTTTTCACATGGGTAAACTGCAAAAAATTTTTCCCATTCTGTTGGTTGCTGATTCGCTCTAATGACTGTTTCTTTTGCTGTGCAGAAGCTGTGGAGTTTGATTAGGTCCCATTTGTCTATTTTGGCTTTTGTTGTCAATGCTTTTGGTGTTTTGGTCATGAAGTCCTTGCCTACACCTATGTCCCTAATGGTTTTGCCTAGATTTTCTTATAGGGTTTTTATAGCCTTATGTTTGAGTCTTTAAACAATCTGGAGTTAATTTTAGTGTAAGGTGTCAGGAAGGGGTCCAGTTTCTGCTTTCTGCACATGGCTAGCCAGCTTTTCCAACACAATTTATTAAACAGGGAATTCTTTCCCCATTGCTAGTTTTTGTCAGGTTTGTCAAAGATCAGTTGTTTGTAGATAGTTTTGTTGCATCCGAGACCTCTGTTCTGTTCCATTGGTCTATATCTCTGTTTTGGTACCAGTACCATGCTGTTTTGATTACTGTAGCCTTGTAGTATAGTTTGAAGTCCAGTAGTGTGATGCCTCCCTCTTTGTTCTTTTTGCTTAGAATTGACTTGGCTATGCAGGCTCTCTTTTGGTTCCATATGAAGTTTAAGGTGATTTTTTCCAGTTCTGTGAAGAAGGTCATTGGTAGCTTGATGGGGATAGCGTTGAATCTGTAAATTACTTTGGGCAGTATGGCCATTTTCACGATATTGATTCTTCCTAACCATGAACATGGAATGTTTCTCCATCTGTTTGTGTCCTCTCTTATTTCGTTGAGCAGTGGCTTGTAGTTCTCCTTGAATAGGTCCTTTACATTCTTTGTTAGTTGTATTCCTAGGTATTTTATTCTCTTTGTGGCAATTGTAAATGGAAGTTTGTTCTTGATTTGGCTCTCTTTAAGCCTGTTATTAGTGTATAGGAATGCATGTGATTTTTTCACATTGATTTTGTATCCTGAGTCTTTGCTGAACTTACTTATCAGTTTCAGGAGATTTGGGGCTGAGATGATGGGGTCTTCTAGATATACAATAATGTCGTCTGTAAATAGAGACAGTTTGACTTCCTCCTTTCCTATTTGAATACCCTTTATTTCTTTTTCTTGCCTGATTGCTCTGGCTAGAAATTCTAGTACTATATTGAATAGGAGTGCTTAGAGAGCGCATCCTTTCCTGGTGCCACATTTCAAGGGGAATGCTTCCAGTTTTTGCCCATTCAGTATGATATTGGCTGTTGGTTTGTTGTAAATAGCTTTTATTATTTTGTGATACGTTCCATCAATACCTAGCTTATTGAGGGTTTTTAGCATAAAGGGCTGTTGAATTTTGTCAAATGCCTTCTCTGCATCAATTGAGATAATCATGTAGTTTTTGTCTTTAGTTCTGTTTATGTGGTGAATTACGTTTATAGACTTGCATATGTTGAACCAGCCTTGCGTCCCCGGGATGAAGCCTACTTGATCATGGCAGATAAGCTTTTTGATGTGCTGTTGCAATCAGCTTGTCAGTATTTTATTGAAGATTTTTGCATCTATGTTCATCATGGATATTGGCCTGAAGTTTTCTTTTCTTGTTGAGTCTCTGCCGGGTTTTGGAATCAGGATGATGTTGGTGTCATAAAATGATTTGGGAAGAATTCCCTCTTTTTGTATTGTTTGGAATAGTTTCAGAAGGAATGGTACCAGCTCCTCTTTGTATGTCTGGTAGAATTCGGCTGTGAACCCGTCTGGACCTGGGCTTTTTTTGGGTTGTAGGCTCTTAATTGCTGCCTCAACTTCAGACCTTGTTATGGGTCTGTTCAGGCTTTCGGCTTCTTCCGGGTTAAGGCTTGGGAGGAGGCAAGAGTCCAGGAATTTATCCATTTCTTCCAGGTTTACTAGTTTATGTGCATAGAGTTGTTTGTAATAATCTCTGATGATGGTTTGAATTTCTGTGGAATCTGTAATGATATCCCCTTTATCTTTTTTTATTGCATCAATTTGGTTATTCTCTCTTTTCTTTTTTATTAATCTGGCTAGTGGTCTGTCTATTTTGTTGATCTTTTCAAAAAACCAGCTCCTGGATTTACTGATTTTTTGAAGGGTTTTTTGTGTCTCTATGTCCTTCAGTTCTGCTCTGATCTTAGCTATTTCTTGTCTTCTGCTAGACTTTGAGTTTTTTTGATCTTGCTCCTCTAGCCCTTTCAGTTTTGACGATAGGGTGTCAATTTTTGATCTCTCCTTGCTTCTCATGTGGGCACTTGTTGCTATACATCTTCCTCTAGAGACTGCTTTAAATGTTTCCAAGAGATTCTGGTATGTGTGTCTTCATTCTCTTTGGTTTTGAAGAACATCTTTATTTCTGTCTTCATTTCATTGTTTATCCAGTCAACATTCAAGAGCCAGTTGTTCAGTTTCCATGAAGCTGTGCGCTTCTGGGTTAGTTTTTGAATTCTGAGTTCTAACTTGATTGCACTGTGGTCTGAGAGACTGTTTGTTATGATTTCCATTCTTTTGCATTTGCTGAGGTGTGATTTAATCCCAATTATGTGGTCAATTTTAGAGTAGGTGTGATGTGGTGCTGAGAAGAATGTATATTCTGTCGATTTAGGGTGGAGAGTTCTGTAAATGTCTATTAGGTTTGCTTCGTCCAGGTCTGAGTTCAAGTCCTGGATATCCTTGTTAATTTTCTGTCTGGTTGATCTACCTAATATTGACAATGGGGTGTAAAGTCTCCCACTATAATTGTGTGGG
>NW_022436954.1:21931221-21961678 GCF_009761245.1 Sapajus apella
CTGCTTTTTTTTTTTTTTTTTTTTTTTGCTCTCCGTTTGCTTGGTAAATCTTCCTCCATCCGTTTATTTTGAGCCTTTGTGTATCCTTGCATGTGAGATGGGTTTCCTGGATACAGCACATGGATGGGTTTTGGCTTTTTATCCAATTTGCCAGTCTGTGTCTTTTGATTGGGGCATTTAGTCCATTTACATTTAGGGTTAATATTGTTATATATGAATTTGATACTGCCATTTTGGTGCTAGCTGGCTGTTTTGCCCATTAGTTGGTGCAGATTCTTCATTGTGTTGATTCTCTTTACCATTTGGCATGTTTTTGGAGTGGCTGGTACTGGTTGTTCCTTTATATGTGTAGAGCCTCTTTCAGGAGCTCTTGTAAAGCTGGCCTGGTGGTGACAAAATCTCTGAGTACCTGCATGTTCGCAAAGGATTTAATTTTTCCTTCACTTAGCAAGCTTAGTTTGGCTGGATAGGAGATTCTGGGTTGAAAGTTCTTTTCTTTAAGGATGTTGAATATTGGCCCCCACTCTCTTCTGGCTTGTAGGGTTTCTGCTGAGAGACCTGCTGTGAGTCTGATGGGCTTCCCTTTTTGGGTAACGTGACCTTTCTCTCTGGCTGCCCTTAGTATTTTCTCCTTCATTTCAACCCTGGTGAATCTGACGATTATGTGCCTTGGGGTTGCTCTTCTTGACGAATATCTTTGTGGTGTTCTCTGTATTTCCTGGACTTGAATGTTTGCCTGCTTTGCTAGGTTGGGGAAGTTTTCCTGGATAATATCCTGAAGAGTATTTTCCAGCTTGGATTCATTCTCTTCGTCGCATTCAGGTACACCTATCAAACGTAGATTAGGTCTTTTCACATAGTCCCACGTTTCTTGGAGACTTTGTTCATTCCTTTTTACCCTTTTTTCTCCATTCTTGCCTTCCCGTTTTATTTCTTTGAGTTGATCTTCGACCTCTGATATCGTTTCTTCTGCTTGATCAATTCGGCTGTTGATACTTGTGCATGCTTCGCGAAGTTCTCGTGTTGCGTTTTTCAGTTCCACAAATTCACTTATATTCCTTTCTTTTTTGTCCATTCTCGTTAGCATTTTGTCAAATCTTTTTTCAAGGTTCTTAGTTTCTTTGCAGTGGGTTAGAACATGTTCTTTTAGTTCACAGAAGTTTCTTCCTACCCACCTTCTGAAGTCAGATTCTGTCATTTCATCACACTCGTTCTCCATCCAACCTTGTTCTCTTGCTGGTGAGGAGTTGTGATCCCTTGTAGGAGGAGAGGTGTTCTGGTTTCAGGTGTTTTCATCCTTTTTGCGCTGGTTTCTTCCCATCTTTATGGATTTATCCACCTTTCAACTTTGTAGTTGCTGGCTTTCAGATTGGGTCTCTGAGTGGACGTTCTGTTTGTTGATGATGAGGTTATTTCTGTTTCTTGGTTTTCCTTCTGACAGTCTGGCCCCTCTGCTGTAGGTCTGCTGAGGTCCACTCCAGGCCCTGCTTGCCTAGGGTTCACCTGCAGCTTTCACTTGGAGCTGCAATCCTGAGCTGTTCCTAAATGGCCATCTTCGATCGATTCCTCGGTCATTATTCTTAACTGAAAAGAGATTATTCCAACTATAAAATCTTGTTTATGTAATTATTTTCTCCTTATTTAAAAAATGCCATATTAAGTATTCAATAAGATAAGAAAGAAGTATTTTCTATATGGCTTTTAACCATACCTACTTTTTAAAATGATAAATGTAACTGTTCCATACTTTTTTGTAAAACAAAACAAAACCTAAGAAACCAGTCCCGAATAGCTTCCACATAATCACCAGAAGGCTCAGTTACACATAACATGGCTTTCATTAGGGAAGCTAGGTATTCTTAGGGTTTAAAAGTTCTCTCTGTAGATGCCCTTTTTTTAAATTTTAAAGACAGTTTAATTAAAGAAAAACTTGAGTTCTCCTTTGAGAAATAGTATTCTTATAACGATAAGATTCTTTTTGTGTAGTAATTATTTTATAGATTAAATATACTGGTGTTTGGAGCCCACTGGAACTTACTGAAATGTATCTGTTCCCAGTGGGTTTTCAGAGTATTTGTTTAGGGAGGAAGATTGATACAATCATAAGAGCTGATGTCTGGCACAATTGGACAGTCGCAGTTTAGATTTTATAGAGGCCTTTTAAAATAACTTCTAGAGATCAACTTATAAATATTTTATCAGAACATTATGAATCTTAGATATCATTTGTATTTCCTGTTTAGCCTCTCTTTCAATATTTATACCAGATGATATAAAGTTTCCCATTCCTTCATGGTATAAGTTCACCCTCCTATCAAAATGTCCTTTTCCAGAGAGTATCAATGGGATCATTGAATCAATCCTCCTCATGTGTCATCTTCTGCCACCTGTCTGGTAGACTGGAGACCACACTGATTCTAGCCAGCAGTGACTTTCCTGACCATTCACCAATCTTGTTTCTTCCAGTGGTGTCCCACAACCATAGGTGTGGAGGCAATTGCATTACCTGTATTCAGACATCCTATGACACTGAAACTTGAGTGGTCATCTGAAGGTATACCTTTGTTCACAGCAATTGTTAACAAGATACAAGAGATGTCAGCACAGGCCAGTGTCTAGTGTATGGATCCGATTGCTCCAGATACAAACTTTTACTAGTTCCTTCAACTCACAAAATACACAACAAAGAGGTAAGAGAATGAACACATGAATAAGTGAATGAATGAAAATGATGCAAGACCTTCCTAGAGTACCAGTGTTATAGCTTTATTTGATTAGCTATTTAATATTATACAACCATCTCCCAGTTGGCATGCCCATGGCAACTGAGAGAAAGGAGAACAACTAGTAAATGAACTAACCCTTCTTTCTCATCTCGCACCTGGGTCCAAAAACTAGATGCCTCCACTTCTATTAAGATTTTTGCCATAATTTCTGCTTCAGATAAATGTAAGGATTTTTTTTTAGAGCAAAGTTCTTCCTTGAAACATAAAATAAAACATTTTCCCAAAATATATTCAGTTTTGGAATGATGTTTGAAAACTAACAAAAATGACAGACAAAATAGCTGATGGATACCTTGTTTGTTTTATTTATCTTTTTTCTCCACATGTTTTATGAATCACTTTTCATCTAAAGAGATCTGATTATATATTTTGGTTGTGGTTAATTTAAATCTCAAAATGTCTACCCACTAACATGATACCAATTATGTCACTGATGATGGGAAAATCACTCTTTTCAGCTACTCCATGGCCCAAAAGAATATTCTAAGATAATGAACAGAAAATAGTTTTAAAGCATATGCATTATCAAGAGAAAACATTTTTTGTGCCATGCTATTGTTAAAAATGATGATCATATGATATAAAATATTATAATTTCCCTAAAGTACATAATTATGTATTTCCCTAAAATACATAATAATAGTGTCATATTAGTCTTAAATAAAAACACTGTCATTTCATCTATCCTGGGTATAGAATCTTTTAAGGAAGTGATTTGATTTGTAATGATCTATGAATGTGATTGTGCCTGGTTCCTCTATAGGGCGCTTTTTTTCTTTTCTTTTCTTTTTTTTTGGAGACAGACTCTTGCTCTGTCACCCAGGCTGGAGTGCAATGGCATGATCTCAGCTCACTGCAACGTCTGCCTCCTGGGTTCAAGCAATTCTTGTGTCTCAGTCTCCCAAGTATCTGGGACCACAGGCATACACTACCATACCTGACTAAATTTTATATTTTTAGTAGGGTCAGTGTTTTGCCATGTTGGCCAAGGTGTTCTGGATCTCGTGCCTTCAAGTAATCCCCCTGCCTTGGCCTCCCAAAGTGCTGGGATTAGAAGGGTGTGTCACCACTCCCAGCCTAAAGGGTACTTTTAAGCGAAAGGCTTTTACCAAAATAGTGACACAGAATTGATATAGGCAATGTCACACTCAAAGTTAAGGCATTTCCTTGTGGCAGAGGGAGTTGGTACTGAAGCAGCAACAATTCCCTATAATCAGTAGCTAAATGCAAATTCTTAGACTCAGTAAATGAGCTGAGTTGACAGTTGGGTAGTGGGGACAAGATAGGAAAAATGGAAGTATTCAAAATCAAATCAGATAGGCAACTCGAGTCCAATGAGATGTGCATAGACAAGGGAAGAGGTGCATCTGAAGCCAGAAGCCAGGGTAGGAAAGGACTCCAGGCCAAGATCCTCATATTAGTTATCTTTTCATTTAGTCTCTAAATTTGAGTAACTACTGACAGATATCAATGACACATAGTGCTTAACATGCCCAACTTAACATCTTTCAATCGTACCTTCTTGTCTTAGGATGCAGTCCTGATTCTTGATGTATGAGTTAACATGTCCTGGAAACTGTTGTATTCTTTATCCCTCTATAGTTGTATTTCGAGCATTTCCCCATTGTTTTTGTTTATCTTTACAATAAAGACTGAGCTGCAGTCCAGAAATGCACCAGGAATTTTGCCTCTGATCCTTTTCACATATTGTTTTCTTTGCCTGGACCACTCTATAACACCTCTATACCCTTACTTCCTGCCTTCTACACTCCTAAGATTTTATTTTTAGTGTGTTCCTTATATTTAGTCTTATTGTTTCCCCCGACTACAATGTAACTCCATAAAAGCAGGGAAAGAGTGTGTTGCTCTTCACTGTATATACACTTCCTAGACCACTGCCTGACACGTATGCAGGCACTTTGTAAGTATGTTTTGAGTAAGTGATGAATGAATGAATGGCTAGATTGATGGATAGATGAATGGCTGGATGGATGAATGAAAGGATAGTGTATACTCAATAAATGCTAATTGTGTAGATGTCAAATAAGGTTTACAATTGCAATTGGTGCAAACGGTATGTACTCATGGAACAGATCTAATTTTTCTAGATGTCATCTTGATATGTTAGCCAGAGTGCTATTTGATTTTTTAAATATAAAAATGGTCCTATCTCTGGAGAGTTGAGTCACTAAATGTCTCTGGGCAATTAGTACTCTAGTGGTATTATTCCATTACATAGGAATTATAAGCATTCAGTGTGCAGTAAAGTAGAAGGAAGGCATATGTGTTGTCACTTTTATTGAGCATTTATTATATGTTAGACACTGCTTAAAGGGTTTTTTGAATAATCTTATCTTCTTCTTGATCTCATTCAGCAGAGTAACATTTTCCCAATTTTATACATAACACTAGCGTATATGTATCCTATGTGGATCAATAGCATGATATCACTGGGATTGACATTATATCCTAGAAAGTCCAAGGGATGTAAAAATTTTTCAAGTTCTTAATTTGTATATGTCAAACTCATTAATAAAACAATTAATTAGTTATTACATTTGTCAATATTGTCGTGTTTTTTCCCATTTTACCACGTACTTTAGATACTCCCAAATGTTTGTCCTTTTAAGTCTACCTGCTCTCTTTCCTTCCCTAGCTCCTAAATTTCAATTTCTTTGTCTAGAGTATCTGTTTTTATTGTTTTGCCCCTCCCCCATTCTTGATTGCTGAAGTCTGAAAGACAATGCTTGTCTAGGCAGAGATAGAACACAGCCAAAAGTTTGCAATATTAGAGACATTTTTAACAGACTGAAGGAAGAAAAAAATTTATTTTCTGTCATAGAGAGATGAAGAAACTTATGCTCACAATCTTTACAGCATGTGTCTATGTTAAGGGGCCATGACTGTGATTTTAGTCAGGCCCCTGTGTGTGTGTGTGTGTGTGTGTGTGTGTGTGTGTGTGTGTGTGTGATGGCAGAACCATTTTTCATGATGTCTCTCAATGAGACATTGATTTATTGATTTTCATAATGAGATAGTTTTATCCTCCTCTC
Organism: Sapajus apella; assembly: GCF_009761245.1. Lineage (NCBI taxonomy): Eukaryota > Metazoa > Chordata > Mammalia > Primates > Cebidae > Sapajus > Sapajus apella. Next base: position 21,937,061 of record NW_022436954.1, read on the forward strand.
ATTAGCTCTCAAATAATGATAGATGTATTATTAAAACAAGTGGCCTGGGGTGTTATTGGTGTTCGTTGATGTCTTTTATTGTTTGGGTGGGGGAATCTTACTTTTTACCCACCATTATTAGTTGAATTGTATCCACCCTAAATGATATGTTGATGTCTTAACCTTCACTTTTTCAGAGTATGCCCTTATTTTGAAATGAAGTCATTGCAAATGTAATTAATTAAGTTAAAATGAGGTCACAGTGGATTAGAGTGGGAACTTAATCCAATGAGTGGTGTTTTATAAGAAGAGGATCCTCCTCTAGAGGTTCTGGTGGGAGCGTTGCCCTGCCAATACCTTGATTTTGAACTTCCAGCCCCCAGAAGTATGAGACAATACATCTCTGGTGTTTTAAGCCAGTCTGTGGTGCTTTATTACAGCAACCCTAGGAAATACACTACCTTTTAAGACAAAGGAACCTGGAAATTATTAGCAGTACAATGAGGAGATCCCTAGGATGACTGCTGTGTTAATGGAACAACCAACTCTGTAAAATGTTTTAAAGCAGTTTTTTCTTCCAGGCTCAGTGGCAAATGCTTGTAATCCCAGCACGAGCCTCTGTGCGTGACATGTTGGGATGCTGAGGTGGTAGAATTGCTTGAGGTCAGCAGTTTGAGACCAGCCTGATAAACACAGTGAGAGCCTGTCTCTTCAAAAATATATAAATACATACATACATACATACATACATTATCTGGGTGTAGTGGTGTGCTCCTGTAGTCCCAGCTATTCAGGAGACTTAAGTGGGAAGATTGCTTGAGTCTAGGGTTTTGAAGCTGCGGTGAGCTATGATCATGCCACAGCACTTTAGCCTTGGTGAAAGAGTGAGGCCCCATCTCAAAATAAGTAAATAAATAATAAAACAATTTTTTCTGACCCAATATAGCTGACTCTTCTGGTCCAGCCAAAGCACAAACCCAAAAAGCCTTCCTTGAGTAAATGGTTCCAAGGCAGTCGGATTACAGTTTGGTTTTATATACTTCAGGAAGGTGGGTGTTACTGGCAAAGATGTAAATCAATACTTGGAAGGTATACACAGGTTCAGCAAACTATCTTGAAGCAGGGGCTTACAGGTTATAAGTGGATGCATAGATTCTTTAATTTGTAGTTGGTTGAAGGAGTAAGGCTCCGTCTAAAATTTGGAATCAGCAGAAAGTAATGCTTTAAGGTATGACAAGGATGCTGTGTAGCATGGTTGATGGCGGAGCAGGGTAACCTAATCCTTTCTTTGCATGGCCTTACGTCTTGTTTTCAATTTGGTATTTTATTGTCACAAAGAGTTCTGCATACGGGTCTCTATTTCAATGGTGATGCTGGTCAGTTGTTGCTCCTAAACTCTAAAATAGAGGGAGAATAATGAGGTTTGTGGGACCTCCCTTCCCACTATGATTGGAAACTCAGTTTTTAAGGTTTCTCTGGGGTCCCCTGGAATAACAGGGTATCTATTCTGTCAGTGGAGGGATTAGGATTTTATATATAGTCTATAACTAAGAGTTATACATTCAAGAAAGCTGTGCATACTTTTCAAGAAAATTAAGGAACTTCTAGCCACAGTGATGGTGCTATTAATGGTCCTTTTTCTATTTGCTCTCCTCCTAAGTATTTTCTACACTCTTTGGAAATCACTTTATTCACCATCCTCTGTAGTTATCCCTGAACTTTGAAAGAGTAGTGTTACAATGGAGGAGGCAGCCCAAAGGGCATATTAGTCTAGTGCTGTTGAGATGACCTTAATCTCTGGAAACCTTCATATTCTTTGGCCCAGGTTACATCTAAGAGATGAAAAACTATCATCTTTGCTCTCATGTGTGTTTAGTTTCTTTCTTATCTCCCAGAGACTCTAAAAGATTAAATAGCAGATATCTAAAAAGTATTTTAGGTCCTTGCTACCTAAAGGGAAAAAGACATCATTGTTATCTTTTGAGGTAGGTTGGTAAAAATTGTGATCTCCATTACATATTTAGCTTTTCCCTTGTTGATGTTTCCTTGGATTAGAAGTTGAAAGTCAGGCACCTTTTACTTTGAAAATATGTTATTACATCTTCATTTGTATTCCTGGGACTAACAAAAGAACAGTGATTTGCATCATGGTTCTGCCCACATTGTCTTTTTGGGTATCTGTCAGTAGCTATTAATAGAGTAATTACTTGATAAACGATTAATTCAATTAATGGAAATTGAGCAACTTTCTTTAAAAATAAGACAATTTATTTCATTATCATAAAATTAAAACATGTTCATAGCAGAAAATTTGAACAAAACAAACAATGAAGGAAACAAAACACCCATAATTGCTCAACATTTTTATTTTAATTTCTAGTATTTTTCCCTTAAGGTTTAATAGTATCCTTAAACCATAGTTTTAATTTCATATCTTGCTTGTTATTTCACTTACAGTTATTAGAATTTTTGTCTCTTATACAAAGTACTCTGCAAGCATCATCTTAAGTAACTGCATAATATTCCTTCAATATTATGTCATCATTTATCTAAATGTTGTCTGTTTCAGCAACTTCTATTTAATAACTTAAAAGTTTTAAAAATAAATTTAAAAGGTTTATTTTGAATATATTCAATTACCGATTATCTCATGAATGAACATCTGTGATCAAACTGCCTACGTTTGTTAATAATATTCTGTATAAGTCCTACCATTTTCTCCAAAACTCAACATCCACAAAGAACTAGCCTGGAGATATTATGATAACACCACTCATTTTACTTTCTTCATGCTAAATTCTGTGGAAGATACTGTTACCGGAAAAGGATCTGATTCAGACTCCAAGGGAGTTTTTGGACCTCACGAAAGAAAGAATTTGGGGCAAGTCTATAAAGTGAACAAAACTTTATTAAGAAAGTAAAAGAATAAAAGAATGGCTCCTCCATAGCCAGAGCAGTGGCATGGGTTGCTCAACTGAGTATCCTTATAGTTATTTATTGATTATATGCCAAACAAGGGTTAGATTCATGAGTTTTCCAGAACTGAGAGTTCCTTCCCTTTTTAGACCATATTGGGTAACTTCTGGACATTGCCATGCAATTTGTAATATGTCACAGTGATGAGGGGAGTGTCTTTTACAGGTGAATCCATTACAATTAGTGAATGATGAGCAGTGAGGATGAACAGAGGTAACTTTTATTGCCATCTTGGTTTTGGTGGGTTTTAGTCAGCTCCTTTCCCTCATCCTGTTTCAACAGCAGGATCTTTGTCACTTGTATCTTGTGCTGACCTCCTGTCTCATCCCACGATAACAGTGCCTAACCACCTGGGAATGCAGCCCCATAGGTCTCAGCCTTATGTTACCCAGTACCTATTCAAGATGTGGTTGTTCTGGTTCAAATGCTTCTGGCAATACCACGGTGAATCGGAAACAACACTGATATTTCAAGCATGTGTAAAATCAAAACATACATGGCAATAACTATAATTCAAAGGAAGAATATTATCATATAAAATTCATATATACAAATGTTACTGTAGTTTAAATAGGAAGAATATTTCAGGTATGGTCATCATGAAACTGAACATGAAAAATGAAATTTGAGTTAGAATTTAAGATGAACGCATATGTTAAAGTAGTTATACATTGGAATAGGATGAATGGAGAGAAGACAGAAGTAAAGATTAGAACTATCATTATAATGGAAAATAGAAAGTTCAGCACATCTCCCTTAACCAACATTGAGTTGCTGAAAAAACCTTTGCTTTCTGTAAGTCACCATTTTTCAAGTTGTTGAAAAGTCTTTGCTTTCAGTAAGACACAATTTCTGACACTTATGACATACTGAACTCTTGGACTACTGCAATGCTTTATCCCATCTTTGTGCATTTCTACCTCTTCAGATTGGTTGTATGATCAACTAAGTAAGTTGCTTTTGTTCTAAAACAATTTATACTAATGTTTCCTGTTATTGTAAATATATAGCAATTTAAAGCATATAGGCAAAGAAATGTACCTGCAAAAAGTAATTTTTTCTTGCCAGGCACAGTGGCTCACACCTGTAATCCCAGCACTTTGGCAGGCTGAGGCAGGTGGTTCACAGGTCAGGAGTTCAAGACCAGCCTGGCCAAGGTGGTGAAACCCCGTCTCTACTAAAAATACCAAAATTAGTGGATGTGGTGACGGGTGCCTGTAATCTCAGCTACTTGGGAGGCTGAGGCAGGAGAATCACTTGAACTCGGGAGGCAGAGGTAGCAGTGAGCTGAGATTGTGCCACTGCACTCAAGCCTGGGTGACAGAGCCAGACTCCGTCTCCCCAAAAAAAAAAAAAAAAAAAAAAGTTTTTCTCTTCTATAAATGCAAATTTATTGCATGGAAACATCCAGCATTGATGATCTACATACAAATTATGGCATAATTATTGGTTGGAATAGAGACAATTATAAAAATGCGAAGGAAAAAATTTGTAAATATAAAAGAATTGTATACATAAATTGCTTCAAAAATGTTTCTTAGAACTTACTCTAAAACTTCAAAAAATATGTGATTGATGCAGGTGGTAAATTAATGCTTTAAAAAATGGTCTAAGTTTTACATGAAGCAGTTGGCAAATGAGTGTATATTTATGCATTTTTTTCTTGGATCAAGATTTTTAGAAATTATATAATTTAAATTCACCTCATTTTAATCAAAGTTGAAAAGTAAAATCATTTCATAGTTCAGGTTTAATAAAATAAATAGCTGGATGATATAAGAGCTTGAATTACAGACTAAGAAGTTTTAACTTTGGTATGTTTGCAAGATATTGTATGATTCAAGGCAGAGAAGTAACATAACCAGATGTGTCATTCTAAGATGACATGAACAAGCTGGCAATCTTGCTCAAGATGAATTAAAATAGATTAGAAGAGAGGAGAATGGTAAAGAGTTTGATAAAATAAGACAGGTAATATAAAAAACTGCATTATTGAGACTCAGAATGAGGGCAGACATGAATATTTTTAAGGTAGAACACAGGAATTACCAGTTGCTTAACTGTAGTGTCAATGAGATGATACCAAGATTTTAGGTTTAAAATACTGTACAGATGAAAATGAGAAAAAGAATAATAGGAAGCAAAGGAGAGGAAAACATGGGAAATGAGTGGTAAGGAGGCACAGAAAGTCAAGTTTGATTTTGTGTCTGTTGAATGGAGAAGTGTAGCTATACATTCTGTCTTCTGTTCTCAGTCAAGAGCATCTAGTCTCCTATGGACAGTAAATAACTAAACAGAATCTGGAGCTCAGTGGTTGGTATTTATTTGCAGAGAAATCCCACATGAAGCCATAAGAGGAAAGATGTAATCATATATAGTTAAAGCCAACTGATCCCAACCTCACAGAACTAAAGGAAGTTGAGAGTTTAAATAGGAACAATTAGACAAATACATGTGGGGAGAAAAAGGTCCATAACCTTTAACAACTAAGATGTTAATGGTGACCTTAGATAATTTGTTAAAAGTAATCATCAGAGTCTTCCAGGAGTTAAGGAGATAGTCTCTGGTCACAAAAGGCAGGCAGTGAATGGGAAATTTTAAGAAATCTGCTTTGGAAATTATGAATAAACTAGAATGATGATTTGAAAAGGGGATTTGATTAATGGCAGAGGCCTTAGGAAAAAAATTCATTGAGGAAGATAAAATTACAGTTGAAGAATCCATTTGAATTTTGACCTGAAAAAAAATTAGTAAATTACAAATGAACATAATAGACAGTAGCTCTAACATTAAGTCAAATTTGTTTAATATTGCGTGAACAAAGGTAGGTGCCCTGAAAAAGTGTTTCTTTTTTCTAAAATAATGTAGAGAAGTTGAACTGATTATATACATAAATATCTGTATATGTATATTTAGGAGAAAGTATAATATTAAACAAATAGAGGAAAAAAGAATGTATTTTTTTCCAGATGTATTTCAACCAGATTTTGGGAAGCTTAATATCCCAGAGAAGCATTTACAAATTGTGGAATGTGTGCTTTGCAGTGGGTACTGAGACTATAAATAAATTTAATTTTAAATAACACTAAAGAATGGGGTACATAATTACAAAAAAAATTATTTTTAATTCTATTTTATTTCTTCTGATTATATCAAGGGGAAAATTCCAGTTTGGTGTTAATATGTCTTCAGTTTCCTAACTTCTTTTGATATGAAAAGAGAATGGAGTGCCACCTCAGAGCATTTGCCAGGCAATAATATCTGGCAAGAGTTTAATTATTTGCTTTAATTAAATTCATTTTTATAGTTACCTTTTATATATAGCAAATGATATTCATTTTCTAATTATTGTAGTGATATAAACTCTCATTTAAGATAAGTTCAAGTTAAACGAGTGGTAATCAAATATATACCCAGTAAATAATATTACAGACAGATATATGAAGTTACAGCCTCACAGTAGCGGAAATGATACCAAAAGACAAGTGCTTGGCCAAAAAAAAGGTTTAATCTGGGAACTAGAAATTAAACAACCTGCCAATGGTTACTTTGTTGACTTTTGAGACAGTTATAGAATAATTCAGAGCGTTAGCTTGCTTCTTAATAAGAAATACCCATTAGGGGTGTGAGGAGGTCACATGAACAAATTTATGAGAAATAAATTAATCTTAAGTATTTGGTCTCCAAAATGCATTACTTATTTATCAGCATTCCCACTTGTTATGAAAGTTATCATTTGTTCAAGAGAAGTGTACTTTAAAATAGAATATTATCCATTACCTTCACAGCTGTTTATTCAGCACCTACTATGTAGCAAGCACTGTAATATCTCTTTGAGCAACACATGGATCTCTTTTCACATAGCTTATAGTCTTGCGTGGTTAAAAATGAACATCCAGTTTGATTCAGGCATTAAAATCTATTCATCCTATTACCAATCTCAATCATTTCCTTTTCACTACTAGAAAAGTTCAAAACTGCAAATATAAATGCTTTTTCTTCTTTTGGAGGTGTGATAGATTCTCCGGTTCCATTATGAAGGAATTATTCTACTAATCTGTAATAACAACCTCATGTCCCAGGGAAATTCAGATGCAAGGCCTGAATGATACTCATTGTAGTCTTCTAATTATTTGGTTTCCCAAAAACATAGCACAAGAAAACATGGGCCTTCCCTTTTAGCCGTCATAATAAACAGTGATGTGAATAGTGCAGTCTACCAATTAGAGGACCTAAATAGAGCACAATTTTGATAGAAGAATTAAAGAGAAAGGGTGAGAGATTCAGGGCCAGCCAATCATGGAATATTGGCATGCTAAGCAATGTTGGTGTGTAGGAAACAGGAGATGTCAGGTAGTACCATAGTAGCAAACATCCCCAAATCCAATAGATTAAAGACAAAGCATTATTTCTTGTTCACCATGCACATCTGTTTTGCAGTGTTATGAGCCTCTACTCCATGTGGTCCTCACTCTGAAATACTAGCTGATTAAAGCTCCATTGGTCACTAATAGCACTATCTCAACATAGCAATGCTTAAGTTGAATAGAGTGCTGTAGTCTCAAGCACAGCAATTCAGTGCTGTGACTCCAAAATAATATAGGGCACATCTGTTCAATTTCATGGCCTAGAAATAAGGCTACATATAATAGACATGTGGAGGTATATTTTTGTTTGTTTGTTTGTTTATACTTTAAGTTCTGGGGTACATGTACAGATCGTGCAGGATTGTTACATAGGAATACACATGCCATGGTGGTTTGATGCATCCATCCCCCTGTCACCTATATTAGGTATTTCTTCTAATGTTATTTTTCACCAAGTCTCCCACCCTCTGCTATTCCTCCCCTAGCCCCCCCACCCCCCAATAGGCCCCAGTGTGTGATGTTCCCCTCCCTGTGTCCATGTGTTCTCATTGTTCAACACCCACTTATGAGTAATAATATGCAGTGGTTAGTTTTCTGTTCTTGTGTCACGTTGCTGAGTATGATGGGTTCCAGCTTAATCCATGTCCCTGCAAAGGACATGAACTCATCCTTTTTATGGCTGCATAGTATTCCATGGTGTATATGTGCCACATTTTCCTTATCCAGTCTATCGTTGATGGGCATTTGGGTTGGTTCCAAGTCTTTGCTATTGTAAACAGTGACACAATGAACATACGTGTGCATGTGTCTTTATAATATAATGATTTATAGTCCTTTGCATATATAGCCAGTAATGGGACTGCATGCCTAGGAATCACCCATGGGGGCTGCCAAACAGCAAGGATTGGTGCCTGTTCCTTCCTCTGGTAGCTTCATCCCAGAAGGGTACCTGACAGATGTCAGCCAGAGTTCTCTTGTATGAGGTGTCTCTCAGGATGCACAGGGGTTAGGGAGCCACTTGAGGAGGCAGCCTGTCCCTTATCAGAGCTCAAATGCTGTGCTGGGAGCTCCGTTGCTCCCTTCAGAGCTTCTGGGCAGAGATGTGTAAGTCTTTTGAAGTGGAACTCAAAACTGCCCCTTTTTCCACGTGCTCTGTCCTGGGAAGGTGGGTTTTTATTTATAAGTCACTGATAGGCTACGGCCTTTTTTCAGAGAGGTGCCGCCCAGCAAGGAGGCATTCTAGTCATAGTTTGCCTGCAGAGGTGTTGCTGAGCTGCCGCAGGCTCTGCCCAGCTGCTGTGTAAACTCATAACAATGTCATGCCTGCCATATTCTGCTGGTCTAAAGCAAGTCATGAAGCCATACCAGTTTCAACTATGGGTGAACAAACTCTGCCTTGATTCACAAAAATGCAAAATACTGTTGGGTGGGCAAACAGACTACCCTGATGAGTGAAATTGCAAAAAAAAAAAAAAAAAAAAGTGACTTTTTGTCAATCTGCCACAGGTTTATTGTGTAATTATAATAATGCAAAATATGTTTGAAAATCACTTGTCATTAAAAAGCATACATATTTAGTTTATTTGTTAATGATATATAACAATAATACTTAGTATTATTTCAGACAAAAATAGACTTATTTTTATGCCAGAAGCTAAGATTGGGAAATCTCATTACTAATGAATTTATTTATTACCGCTTGGTTTTATTAAATGAAAGAGTTTTTTTTATGTGAATTTTTTGAGACTGCCTTATGTTTTTAAATGTTAAATATTTTTATTTCATGGCTAAACATGGGCTTTTATCAATAATTTTATAGAGATAATCATCAGAAAAAAATCCAGTCTTTCTGGTTGTCACTTCAGATCCTAATGGCCACGTCTGGAGACAGAGGGCATTGCTTACAACCCAGTTACACCTTTTTTATTTTTGATCACTCTGGAGCGATTCTGGGTGGGGCTATATAATAGTTGTTTTCTCTGTAATCATCTGCAAATACCCTGATGTTCCACACATTCTGGCTGAAAACATATATACAGTAGCCTGTCAACTGTCAAACTGATAACTGGTGTCCGTAGAAATATTATCTGCTCACATCACTGATGTGGTCAGATATCTCAGCCCTGGGATTCTGACTCTCTAGCCCCTGTAATTCTGTTTTGATTATTATTTTAAAGTCATGTATTTATTTCCATCTCTCTTTCAAAAACCTCAGAAGAAAAGCCCACTCTGGCTTCTAAGGAATGGACTTGATACAAATGTATAGATGTCTTCCAACTTTCGCTTCCCATATTCTTGAAACTGTCAGGCTGAGTCAAAGAAATAATAAATAGAGGAAACATATTTTTTTTTATTTTAACATAGAAATGACATTTTTACTCATAAATAATCGCTTCTAAAATGGAATAACTAGCATTCATGTTAATGAGTGTCTATGTTTATAGATAGAAAATTAGGTTTTTAAAAAGCATTTTAAAAGAAGCAGTATAGAGTCTGAGAACAGAAAAGCTTGCTGCCAAGCAATTTTTATTTCTAGGCCTGTAGGCCTGGCTTTGGTTTACAGTGAATTACGAAGTGCTGCAGAATGAAGAAAAGACAGCTCCTTAGCCTGCTGGTACTGCTGAATGGAACCTTCATAACAGAATGCTTAGACTTACAGACCCTGGCTTATATTTTCTGATGAAAAGTACTTGGGATATGACAGAAGTTTGGATTGGAGGCAGAAGACAGGGTTTTAGTCATGGCGTCCCACTTACTAGACATGTGGATGTCAAAGCCTAGAATGCCTGATGCCTCAGTTTCTTCATTTCTAAATTGATGTAATAATACCTAGCTTCTCTCTCTATGTATGGGTAAAAAGTAAAATGGCAGTTGTTCAAGCACTCTCTTAACTTAAAGAATTGTAGCTAACCATTTTTGATAAGATGTTTCTCGTCATCATTATTATCTTGAATTCCTCTAAGGATAAAATTGTATTCTCCAAAAGAAACCAGTGAGTTGTTTCCATATGAAACTGTGCAGAACCCAGTGATAGGCATTTAGGCTTCAAAAATCAATTGCCTAAGTATGAGAAAGTATGAGAGAAAAAAGACATGCAGTAGGAATAGTTCACAATGTTATGGGACATTGAGTTGATCTAAAATTTAATATGAATACACAGTGTCAAGTGACTGCAAAATTCTTCCATGATTAGGAAGAAAAGAGTTTACATGATGTAGGAAGTTGTAGTCTTATTTTTCTTGGCATTGATTAAACCACACACCCAGAATATTGAGTGAAATTGTAGGCAGAATATTTTAAAGGATTTGAGGAAACCCAGAGTGATTCCAGGGTGAAATTTCTGGAACACCTAGAAATCATATCACCTGAGAAAAATTTGAGTGAACTCAGAGAAGCTGAGAAAGAATGAATAAATTTACCCTGTGTTATTTTGTCCCTGAGGACAAAGCTAGAATCAATGGTAGAATTTATTTTTAAAAAGACACTATAGCTCAGGAAAAAAAGGCATTTATAAAGCCCAGAGTTGCTTGAAAGCAAGACATAATGTCTAATTGAGCAGGGAATTTACCCTCCTTGGAGGTGCTTCAAGAGAGGCCGCCTGACCCCCCTCACTACATTTACATAAGATGGGAATTTCCAATTGTGTTGGAGTGTTTATTGGACGATCTCAAGTTCTTCCAACAAGTCAAGGTACATACTCAAGACTGCTACAAAATATTTAGTATAGTGCTCACGTAGGCAGAATACATACTAAAAACTTGGAGCAATGCAGAGAAGATTAGCATGACCCCCATACAAGAATGACAAAGTTTTAAGATGTTAATATAAGTGTATATAAAATAAATGAAATAACGTTATAAAATAAAATATTTAGCATTCCAAAAGCATCATTTTCTGAAACCTATGGAATCCTGATTTCAGGAGATATTTTATTAAAAATATAGACTACCCATAAAATACTTTTGGGGCCCTCCACCTCCTATAGTTCATCTAGTGTATGACGATACACATTGTTAGAACGGAAACTCTGAAATCTAACAATAAAGACACCTGAAAAATATGGCCCAATTTTTCTTAACCTATTTGATCATGCAATATTTTTATATATTTCTGTCTACTTTTGCTTTGCATCTATCTATCTATTTATTTTTGTTACTTTTTGTTATTTTCTATCTATCTATTTTTGTTACTAACCTGTATAATGATTGGCGCACAAAATCTTCTGGGCATATGAAAAGTTATGATTTTAAAAATAAGTGATCCAAATCTCTTCTATTTATAAATATATCTTATTTGTTGAAAATGTCAAAGCTTTGCTTATTTTCACATACATGGCAGTTTTCAGAATGCAACTCAATTTGATCTAGCTTCCTAGGATGGCAGTAGAATTATGATGAAACGGAGTGCCTAATGTATCAAACCTTCCAGCATCATTCCAGCTATTAGTAATGAGTATCCAACAGCTTGAGGGTAGACGTCTTTCCCAATAGAACTAACAGAATCTGGCTGGGTTAAATCAGTTTGTTTTATCCTATTATATTTTGAAGTGTTAAACTGTTATTTGACCAAAAGCTGAAATCCTAGATGTGTCTACAGAGTTCAGCAGTATTTTCCTGATATCTCAGCTAGCTACTTCTCTTCAATGTATACCTGTTTGGTTCAAGGTGTGTGTGTATGTGTGTGTGTGTGTGTGTGTGTGTGTGTGTGTACATAAATAGGTATATATATATATATTTATCTATACACATATCTATGTATATAGATAGATTTAGATAGATAGATATCTGATGTTTTAAGTTTGTGTGGCATGCACTTAAACCATCAGATGTCATGAGAACCCACTTGCTGTCAAGAGAACAGCATGAGGCAAATCTGCTCCCATGATCCAATCACCTCCCACCAGGTCCCTCCTCCAACATTGGTAATTACAGTTCAACATGAGATTTGGGTAGAGACACAGAGCCAAACCATATCACTTAGCAAGAGAAGGAAGACTTTATATATAGATAGATTATCTATCTATCTATCTATCTATCTATCTATCTATCTATCTATCTATCGGTATGTGTATAGGCAGATAGAGATATAGATATAGCTTTTGCATTTCTTCAGATTTCTAGTAGTGTTTTCTAGGAGTAAGGAGATGTTTATTAGATGTACCACCAATTTGACTTTTATTCCACATTTTTCTTTATTTATGCCAGTTTGGGATCATGTCATTCCCCTACCATTCGCGTGAACTTTTCCAGGTGAGATTTTTTTTTTTTTTCTGCTAATGCTGACAACACCTCTGCATTTAGTTCTCAGGCATACTCTCCTGGAATTGGTTGCTTAGAACTAGAAATTATTGATCTGCCTAGGCTTGATATGTGCTCCCTTTATCTGAGCTGACAATATTTGCTCTATGATTCTGCTAACATCTCCTTTTCTCAGTGTCTTTCCTTTTATTTTGTCCTCTAGCATGTGGACAGTACTCCTATGGCAATATGTTCTAACCCTCTCCTGTGATCTGATCCTGACAGGGCCAGAGAAGATTTTCAGGTTAATGAAGAGCCTCATTATAAACACACATTCACTTGCTATTGTGTTGACTCACATTGAATTCTCCATGTGCTTATATTCTCGGTTGAATTATCTAACATTTAATGATGTACTAGACATTAAGTGGTATAGTGAATGTTGCTGCCTAGTAGGAAGGGGAAGGCATTGGAAAGAATTTAAAAGAAGTATTACAAGGGAAAAGTACACAAATGTGTATTGCAAATTTATCATAATGTCTGAGTAAAAAAGTAGCTATTTTCAGAATTCAGAATTGGGTTAATAATATCAAGTATGTATTGTTTATCAAGCCTACCCCATGTCAGTGTGAGAAAGTTTCACAATGTATAAAGTTTGTAGTTTTGCTAAACTGTAAATACAAGAAGATCAAAGACTGACTTTTAAAATGACCAATATATCATATTATGTCATGGGTTTTGTAAGAAATAGATGATACTCCAAAAAGGGGTAACTGAAAAAAATTTGAATAAAAAGGATTTTTATGAAGAAATCTTGGTTAAAAGAAACCAACAAGAGATGATAAAGCACATTTAGTTTAGTTTATTAGTTCGTTTTCACACTGCTGTAAAGAATTACCTGAGACTGGGTAATTTATAAAGAAAAGAGGTTTAATTGACTCATAGTTCCATAGGCTTAACAGGAAGCATGACTGGAAGACCTCAGGAAACAGGATCACGACAGAAGGCAAAGGGGAAGCAAGCATGTCTTACCATGACAGAGTAGGAGAAAGAGCAAAGGGGGAAGTGCCACACACACTTAAAACATCAGATTTCATAAGAACTCACTCACTCTCAAGAGAACAGCATGTGGCAAATCTGCTCCCATGATCCAATCACCTCCCACCAGGTCTCTCCCCCAACATTGGTAATTACAGTTCAACATGAGATTTGGGTAGGGACACAGAGCCAAACCAAATCATATAGCAAGAGAAGGAAGACTTTACTATCCTTAGATCTGAAAGGGCAAAGGCAGTGAGTGGCTACAAGAATCCACTGAGAGCTGTACCTTTTCTAAAGATGAGGTAGGCTATTTGAAGCTGCAGCCTTCATGAAGTAATATAGCCACTGTCAAACAGTAGCCCAATAGTGAGGAGCACAAGAAATAAGCACCTAGCTCTCTTTCTGCCCAACATCCAGTCCTCCATTAGTGCCTCCACTGACCAAGCTCAACCAGAATATAGGGAGCAATGAAATCCAAATGTAATGATCTTCCATATGAAGCATAGAGTAGGATGGAGAATGGTAGGGAGTGAACGTGAATGGACAAACAAAAAAGTACGCTGCACAATGACCAACACTGAATACTATGCCTAGAACTCAACAGATATTTGTTGAATGGATAGATGTTTGGTTGGCTGGTTGGATGAATGAATAATAATTTTAAAAAAAACCTGGAATTTAATTATTTCGTTTACAATAAAAATTTGTGTTTTTTTGTTTTTTTGTTTTTTTTTTTTTTTTCTGGCTGTTGACCCCCTAGACTCCTTTGCTTGAGGAATTTGTCATTTTCTGAGTTTTAGTATGTGGTAGGCCTCTTTCTTCAATTATAAAAGCTTTAAGGCCAGATCTCTGCAATCTATCATAAGGTAGCTAGGCAGATATGATGCTTTGGACTGAGACCAAATTAGAAGGGAAATTTGTAGCATTGATTCTAGTCTTGACCACAGGTTTTTCTCCTTTAAAACTTGCAGAAAGAATGCTACTACTCTCTTTTTGAAGGTGAAATTTTCTGTCTAATCCTATACTAGTCAATGTTTTAATAGCTAAAACAGAAACTTCAGTGTTACAAAATTCAAACTAATGTCCTCAGCCCATCTAAACACAAATCATTATTTATTTCAGTAGTTGGGATCTGTTAAGCATAAATGTATTAAACCTAAGTGAAACCAGTCAACTTTTCAAGAGAGAACAAACATGAAAGCCATCACAGGAAACACATGTTTCACAACCCTGAAAGTCATGAGACTGCCTGGTAGTTAACATAAGGTTTTAGTTCATTACTCTTCTTTCATCAGCAAAGTCCCTTAACCTTGAACTTATAATTCTAGATAGTGGCCAAATCTCTTCAAACTTTGGAAAGAGCCATTAGTGGCATAACATTTGAGGGATTCCCCAACAGGTTATAAAACAGAACAGCAAACTTGTTCCGCCAACAAAGTGGTTGAGGCAAATTGACTAACCTAATGGGATTACCTTTACATTATAATCATTCCTATGTCTTGCTTATGTACAGCAAGCTCTCCTTTGTGTTTTCTTCCAGAAAAAATTTAATCTACCATAGAGTGACTTCTCCACTCACTCACTTGCTGTGTGAGCTTCGGGAAGTTACTCAATCTCTTTGCATCTCATTTTTTGTCTCTGAAAAACTGAGATGATTGCAGTAGCTATCTCACATATTGGAAAATGAAAAATTGAAATAATTTAAAATATGCTATGTACTTAAAATGGTGACTGAACATATAAAGAGTGTTTGGAAAAGGTTAGCTAAAGACATACATGAACATCATCAGCAAACAACAAAAAAGTACAGTGAAACAATACAGAAAAGCAAGAGTGAAGGCAAAGAAAACCATGGATAATAATGAATTGCTAAAGCCTGGTAACCTTTACCCTTTTCTTGAGTTAATCACCTATTACATTGCTTACAAAAATTTATAATGTCTTTTAAATGTAAACAAACAAAAATTAATAAGCACAGAAAAAATATGCAGGGGGAGCACAATTGTTTTTCAAAAAAAAAAAAAAAAAGATGAGAAAGCGATTTATTTTGGAAGGCTTCATAAATAGGACACTGTGTGATGTAATGAACAATGCCCTTGATGGTGATCTTTATAATGAGTGATGAGTTCCACAGGGCTGTTTATTGTCTAACAACAGTCAAACTAGGTCAATGGCATCATAATGAAATTTGCTTTACTAAAAGGACAACCTCTTGCCATATCAAATGGAAGAGGTTCTGGATGTGGAAAACATGGAAGAAGAATTGAGAATGGGAGACTGATTTGCCTTTTCAGAAAAGAGAGGCTACTCAATGAATGGTGGAAATGGAATTTACCATTTGAGAAATGAATGAATTGACTTCATAATGGAAAATTTAGGGTTCATAGAAACATATTAAATACGGCTGGTGGAGAAAGGAATGGACAGTGACCAAATCTAAGTGAAAAACAGATTTTGTTCTGGGCTTTTGGTTTGTGTAAGAATGGAGCAAGCCACAACGTCTGCTTTGCTGTGTTTAATTCTAATTCCCACCTCCCTGCTTTCAACTTCAGTCTGAGGGGCTTTTTAATGCTTAGAGTTCAATCTGCACCATGTTGGATGTCTGACAACTTTTGGGGGCTGTGAAGGCTGTCAAAATAAATTGCCCTCATAATGTAAGAGGGAAGCCAAGCTCCACATCCCTCTGGATGCAGCGAATGTGCATACTCAGCTAGAAAAACAGCATTGTGCTTCAGCAGCCTACTGGATATATTGGTTAAGGGTGAATTTCCAAGGACATGCCTTTGGAAATTCTATACAATTCTTTAGTTTGTCGAATAAGTCAGTTTCATTTTCATGGGGCAATGTGTTTGTAATGTACACATTGATATTTGCTAAAGGAATGACCATTGAAGTGCTATGAAGTGCTAGTAATTTTAAGAATTATTGACTAAATTGTTTCTTCCTTATCTTAGGTCAGTCACCTTTAACATTTAAATGCTGACCTTTACCACAGAGGAGTTTACCTGTAATCAATATCTTTCACTATTTAAATAGGTTTTATAGTGCATGAAATATTTAAATCTCCACTTTAGTTTTAAATTAGCACTCTGATTGTAAGTGTAAAATAAGCTAATGTGAATTTTACTTTAATTACTAATTAATAATGAGATTTCTTCTCATTTTTTGAAATGGTCCTATTGGATCATTTTGTCTGTTTTTCCAATTATAATATTGGGGAATAGGGGCAAAATACCAGGTTTATGCTTTTTACTGATTTAATAATGCCACAACACAATATTCTACAACCTGAAAATGACTTAGACTTTTATTATACCAAATATTTTCCTTAGAAAATGCAATATAATCCCATTAAATGAAATGTAAAAATAATGACGTCAATACTTAATCCCATTGCCCTTATAAAACAATGCTCTTTTCCACATGCACTTTTTATATACATACGTAGAATTGCATAGTTGCTATCATAGTTTACAGAATAATATTTGTATTAAGCTGTTTTCACTCAATATTATATCATAAAATTTTTGTTAGTTAGCCATTATCACTGATATTTTAAAGCTTGCCTAGTATTTTGTTATGTTGTTGCTTAATATTTTGTTACGTTGTTTAAAATTTGTATCAGTAAACCACTCTAAAAGTGGTTTTGGTAAGTGGCTACAAACAAAACAGCGTATTTCATTCTCAGTGCTGTGGTCAGCAATGTGAGCTGAGCTCAGCTGGGCAGTTCTACCCTTAGCAGGGCTCTTTCATGTGCCAGCAGTCAACTGCAAGTCCGATAGATGACTTTGCTTTGTGGACTTGGTTTGTTTTCAGCTAAAGTAACGGGGATCCCTGGGCCACAAGTTTTTTATTCTACAGCATGCTAATCTGGGCATGTTCACATGGTGGCTGCCAGTGTTCTGGTGTTCCTAGTACAAATTAGTGTTAGGCATTTAATTGGCCAAAGCAAAGCCTGATGCCAGTCCAGATTCAAGAAGTGTAGAAGTACAATTCATTTCTTGATGTGAGAGCTGCAGTCACATTGCAAAGGGTATGGCCTATGGTGAGGTGGTAAGAGTGGAAGGAATAATAATTTTTGGATCTATACAATATTAAATATTTCTATTGCAATTAACATCGCAATGAACTTTATTGTACTTACAGCATTTGTTGATTTCTGCTGAATAATGTCAATAGCTTAATCAAAATTATCAGGATAAATTATTGAGAGTAGAATTCGTAAATGATAGATTAAAAAGTCATGATGATAACATCAAATAAATAGAGGGTTTTAAGAGTCATTTTTATTGGTTTTAGCAACTCGCTTTGTCCAACATCTCAGTCCTTCCTTTCCATTTTACTCTTTCTTCAAAATGACTGTAGTAAATACTATTGTTTTGGAAACTTAGTAAATGCTTAATAATATTGGTTATTTTTATTATTACTGTTACTATATCTTGCTCTTTACATCAGCCTTTCTGCAACTATACTACCTCCAATTGCTCTTCCTCTGTTCTAGGATCAGCCAATCATCACAGTTCATTAATTTAGAGTAGGTTAATACATGTTATTTAATTAAATGTAGATATAAACTTCAGCGGTTTACTTGTAATTGGGCTTTGTTAAGTGCTATATATATTAACTTAATTCTTCTGCATCCTATGAGCTAGATATTTTATGATTTCAATTTTATAGCAGAAAAACCTGAGGCTTCATAGCTTGCCCAAAGTCACACAGGATGCATATGGTGGAGCTGGGACTTGGATTATGTTTATTTGAAACCCAAGCTTATAGTCTTAAATGCTCTGTGTTGGATTTGACTATTGATGATACATATTCCTGTACATACCCTTTTATAGTTAACACAGTGACTGGGAGCAGAGTAGATGCTAAATAAGTGGTAGCTTAGACACAAAAGTAATACAGGTTAATTAATACTGTCACATCTCTGAATGTTGTTGGGCTGGTCTTAGCTTCTCATGGTGGAAAGTGGAAGGCTAGAAGAGTCACAGAGGAGCTGGACCCACCTTTGGAACAGGATTATCATAAAAAGGGTCAGACCAAACTTCTAAGAACCAAAAACCTTACTAGCTATAGGAATACAGGCAAATAGCATCAGTAATGTCTTCAATAAAATGAAACAAGGCTACAATAATGAGATTGTGATTCAGGAACACAGTTCTGGTCACCAGTGGGGGTAGACTGACAAGGACAATGTTAGTCCGCAGGTTGGGAGACCCTGATTACCAGGCAGGTCATTCAGAAGAGAACTTAGAAATGAGGGTCAAAGTGGATTTCAGCTATTGGGCCTAAAACATTGAAGTATAAATCTTGGTGCAATGGTCAGAATCCAGCATGGGATGGATGATTAAAGGGAGAGTAGTCTCAAGAAAACTTGATGCTGATTTCAATAGGCCATAGGCTTGGTAGAGAAGACGTGTACAACCAAGGTATCCCAGTCTACTGGACAAGATTTTATTATATCTTCTTCACCCTCTAGCAACTAATGATTTCACCTTTAAACCTCCAACACATTTTAAAACATGCAGAAAATCTTATTTTTTTGTGAATTGCTGAGTGACTTTCAGAATTTTGGTCTCTGCCTGTGGTATAGTTTAGACAAAGCCGTTATCCCTCCAAACTGTGTGGTAATGACAGAACACATGCTGCTTAATGTAAACTCACAGCCCAGTGCTGGGCAGACATGATTAAGCTGTCATCTTCCCCAACAGCATCAGCAGGAGAAAAATAAAGAAGTAAAATCATCTTATTCATATTTATTAGGAGGCTTTGCAGTGGGTCTGTGCCCTCATGCAATTGACATTTTTGCTCATGTTTATGGCTGATGAGCTGTGGATCAATTTAAATTAATCCTTTCCTAATCTAGGAAAAAATGCTGACTTTTATAAAGTGGCATCACCCCCATGTCCCCTTCCTTCCTATATCTTAGCAAATAGACACATTCATTTATTCTGAAATTTTAGCATGGTTAGATATTGTTTGAAAATTTTAAAATATCATAATATGACTAAAACTATACAAATAAAGCCTTCAGAAAAATTACTTGTTTAGTTTTTAATTCTGTGTTTGTGTCCTTTAACCCAATATACACTAATTCCTGCATGTACACTCATACACACAAATTAACAAATGTATGTGTGTATACACAAAACTACTCATACATGTTTTTTGTTGTTTTCATTTTTTTCTACCACATTAGTGAAAATCAGAGCATTCAATGAGGAAAATGAAAAATTACAATTTTGGGTAAGTTGAATGTGCTCTGACTCTCTTTTTATTTGGATTTGAAAAACAATCTGTACCTATGCATTAATTCTTAGGTATAATCCTTGAAAAAATGCTTTTCAACATATGCATGTGACGGTATGTGAAAGTCAGAAAGGTGAATTCGTCAGTGAAATTATAAAATGACAGTGGAGTACCTATCATTCCCAAGAAAAACAGAAGTGCATTTGTTTATAAAATTTTAAAGGAACAAGGAGAGGACCTATTCTATGCCTGATGCCTTGATTCAGAGCCACTACTCCAACTCTCCTGATTCAATTTGGAATACAGCAAGATTGACAGAGAAAGAGATTAACTATCTGTAACCTTCCTGCAAACAGCCCCAGGCTGCCTTGCTGACCTAATAGACAGCATCTGAGACAGGGGAAGAACACATTCTCCTAGTTCATTCAACTCTGACTTTCTTATCTTGGGCTGTCAAGGAGATGCCAATTTCTGCCAAAGTGCCTGCTCTCCAGGAGATGCTGAGATTAGAAACCAGCCAGAAAGGCTTTACTTGTTTTTGTCATTGAGCCATCGGTGTCAGGATGTGAGAAACTTACCTCATTGGATGCAGAGGTGACATCTTGATACATTAACTTGCCAAAGAGTTGGCAGGACCATGACAGCTTCTGGCTGTTGGCATCCTGGATTCATTTACTTCCCGAACTGTTAATGCAGCAAATTAACCTTGTCTGATGAACTTCTGCTACATTTTGAGGGGTCATTGGATATCGACATTGATAACAGGCAAAGTATTTCTAATACTTTTTACATCCTCTCTCACTCATCATCTCTTAACTTGCTTGTTGCCCAACCTCTTCTATTAGACCTTTCTATGAAATAAAATATTTGCCTAATATCTGATAGAATAACACTGAATTCATGTATATTTCTATTATCTGTGATGGTTAGAGCTTTTTTCTATAAGGTTATCATGAATGACAGTCTCCATGAGGATATATTGTTACCACCACTAGAGATGTAAAATCTAGACAAGGAAAAGTTGCTTTTACTTGTGCTTTTAAATTCAGGTTTTTGTCCATGTCACAGGTGCTCTGCAGCGACCATGAATTCCTAAGTTCCAACCACAGTAGAGCAACCTGTCTGTAATTTCATGTTTCAAAGTGTTAAAAAAAAAATAGAGACCCTGGACTTTCATGTCTTTGCCTCCATTTAACTACTGAGATACATGCATGCATGTGTATCACCACCTTTTATCCTCGTCTTTGCCAAATACTGAAAAACAAATTGGATTTTCATAGAATACACTAAAACCTGGAGGAGATTTAACAACTGATATATTTTATATACAGGAAGTGGAAGTACAGAGTGGTGGTTATGAATTCAAAAGCATGTTCATAGAAAATAACATTGAGTTCTTCCATGGGCCAGGAACCCTGCTGCCTATGTCTACCTTTTGTATGTCACTGGGCTCTCACAACAACTTTATGAGACAAGTAATGATGAGCTTCGTTACTTACAGCTGCAAAGAGGCAGAATCAAAAATTTATGAAGAAGATGTAAGGGCTCTGGAAAGAGCTTGCCTTTTCAAATTGTGACAATGTCTCTTACTAGTTGTGCAACTTTGGGCAAAGCATAAATTCTCAACCCTTTAATTTCTTCATTTATAGAATGCCAGTAATAATAATGCCTTTCTCATCTATTAGTGGTTTACATGAATTAAAACATCAATCTGTGTGTATAACGCCCAGCCCGGTGCTTCTCCAAAGTAGCCTCTAGCTCTTCAGCATCTGCGTCTCTGACAACTTCCTAGAAATGCAAATTCTTGGGTTACAACTCAGACATATTGAATCAGAAATTCTGGGGATGAACTTCATTAATATATTTGTTATCAAGCTCTCCAGGTTATTCAGCTTCTTGTTTGCATGTTAGAACCACTGGAGTACAATGCAGAAGTACTAAAAAATGCTGAATTTCAAAAAAGTACTCCTTAAAAAAAACCCAGTTGTGACTTTGTGTATTCAGTATTGAACCCTTACCGCTATTTATATTAATATCACGTGACTGAAGAGACAAGAAGAGATGAAATATGGACTTTCAACCCTATGAAAATACATCTTTGAAATGGGTTGATAAAACTTGCAAAAAGTAACGATCGAAAGTTTTGAGCACAATGTTATTCGTGTAGAACACTGAAGGTACTCGCCACCATATGTGGAATAATTTAGTGACCTCATGTATGCCTGTGATGACAAACACTATTAACATTAAGCTTGTCATCTAGGACTACAGTTTAGGAGTCATTTCTAATATTTATTATCTCCGTGATATTGAGTAAGTTATTTACATTTTCTTTGTCTTAGTTTACTCATTTTTAAGATGGGAACAATAAGAATATATGAATCTATCACGAAAATTAGATGATATGATTCATGTAAAGTGCAAATGGCTGGTTTTAAGTAAATAGTAGCTGTTATTATTAAGCTTGTACTTTACATTCTGTGTTGAGTCATTAAATCATCTCAATAACCATAAATAGTAAATAATATTCTGTCTTTATATCATTGATGGGAAATCTGAGGATCATAGAGATTAAAGAATAAGCCATAAGTCACTCAGTTATGCACTAGAGCCAAGATTGAAGCCGGAAAATCTAATTCCAAATCTACCCACTTCAATATAGATAAACCGGGTAGTTGTTGATATTTCTGACTTCCCATGGAGCAATAAAGAAAATAGCAGGTTGAGGAAAAACCCCAGGAAGATAAACTGTGATACCTTAACCAGGGTTTTCCCCATAAAGAGGTTGGTGTTTCATTTTGTCTTTGGTACACAATGATGTAGAGGAAAAATTATAAAGACCATTATCTCAAGAAGTGATCTTGAAGAAAAAGCAATACTATGGGCCGGGTGTGGCGGCTCACGCCTATAATCCCAGCACTTTGGGAGGCCGAGGTGGGTGGATCATGAGGTCAAGAGATCGAGACCATCCTGGCCAACATGGTGAAACCCTGTCTCTACTAAAAATACAAAAATTAACTGGGCATGGTGGCACGCACCTGTAATCCCAGCTACTTGGGAGGCTGAGGCAGGAGAATTGCTTGAATCCTGAAGGCGGAGGTTGCAGTGAGCCAAGATTGCACCATTGCACTCCAGCCTGGGTAACTAGAGGGAAACTCCGTCTCAAAAAAAAAAGAGAAAAGAAAAGAAAAGAAAAAGCAATACTGCAAGACAAATAAAGAACCCCAAACACCCCAAAGTTGAGGAAAGTATTCCCTTCCTTCTCTTGATATTCTTAAATAGATTAATCAAAGGGGCTACTTTGAGTTGGGTCCAGGAGAAGAATTTCAATGGGAAGAAATGGTGTTGTAGGTTGGGTTTGATGAGCTGTCTGATTCCTTTCACAAAATTCCCTGGACTCAGTTTTAGAATCTGTAAAATGTAAATATTAAACTAGATAATTAATAAATTATCTTCTAGTTCCATTACATACTTTTTAGATAGTATTTTTAATTATCAGCATAAAGAAACAATAAAGAAGGCGACTTTCTGAAATGTAAAATTTATCATTGCATTGAATCTTAGCTCAAAGCACTTGAGGACTCTGGGGCCAAAGCAATGTAAGTTTTCTTCTAGGTTTATATCTGGCTTTGTTTCTGCTTCTAAATAAAGCCTCTATCGTCCTCATGTCACACCATATATAAACCATCTCCATTATGACAATTTCTTCAAATTCATAATTACATCAACTGCTTGATTTGTGATTTTATGGGGTTTCTTTTTGATTATACTTTAAGTTCTATGGTACATGTACAGAATGTGCAGGTTTGTTACACAGGTATACATGTGCCATGGTTTGCTGCATCCATCACCCTGTCATCTATATTAGGTATTTCTCCTAATGCTATACCTCCCCTATTCCCCAACCCCCTGCAATCCTTCCCATAGCTCCCCACCCCCTGACAGGCCCCAGTGTGTGATGTTCCACTCCCTGTGTCCATGTGTCCTCATTGTTCAACACCCACTTAGAGTGAGAACTTGTGGTGTTTGGTTTTCTGTTCTTGTGTCAGTTTGCCGAGAATGGTGATTTCCAGCTTCATCCATGTCCCTGCAAAGAACATGAACTCATCCTTTTTTATGGCTGCCTGGCATTCCATGGTGTATATGTACCACATTTTCTTTATCCAGTCTATCATTGATGGGCATTTGGGTTGGTTTCAAGTCTTTGCTATTGTGAACAGCGCCACAATAAAGATACATGTGCATGTGTTTTTATGATAGAATGATTTATTTTCCTTTGGGTATATACCCAGTAATGGGATTGCTGGATCAAATGAAATTTCTGATTCTAGATTCCTGAGGAATCTCCATACTGTCTTCTGCAATGGTTGAACTAGTTTACACTCCCACCAACAGTGTAAAAATGTTCCTATTTCTCCACATCCTCTATAGCATCAGTTTTCTCCTAATTTTTTAATGATTGCCATTCTAACTGGCATGAGGTGGTATCTCAATGTGGTTTTGATTTGCATTTCTCTAATGACAAGTGATGATGAGCTTTTTTTCATGTTTGTTGGCTGAATAATTGTCTTCTTTTGAAAAGTGTCTGTATGGGGTTGCTTTAGCAGACATAAACAGTGAATGCATGAGAACTGTCTTTTAGCAATTGAAATCCATCAGTAATTAATTTCCACTCTGAATCTCAATCTCACTTTTCCTAACATAATCAATTTTCTTCAATTATATAGTAGAAAAGTATCGGGTGCCTATATGACTAGAAGCAATAT